>NC_045170.1:24166346-24386346 GCF_900700415.2 Clupea harengus | reverse complement strand
AATGTCAAGTGACTTCACATTCAGAACATGAAATAGTCAAGTATTGCTCACAATGTCAGAAGAATTGTTGATATTGATGATAAATCCTTTGTATTGTGTGTGCTTGTATTTAAAGTGAACCAAATGAATATGGCTGTGTGTGGTTAGAGCTGCACCTTAATATGTTAGGATAACCTAATAGCACACCATGTCTACCATATATATTATACACTATTTCAAGTGATTCAAACTTTTCAGCACAGCATGCAACTGTTGTGATGAGTCAACCAAAATGTAATCCTTCTTTCCCTGGAAAACAAAAGGCTTGACCTTGACCTATAGTGCCATTGCACTTACAACTTTCAAATACGAAGTCTAATTCAAGCAAACAAATGTTACGTTAAGATTTTTAGCCTTCAGTGTTAGAATTCTGCACCCTCTCAACAAGTGTTGTTCATGGCCCCATGCCGAACTGACTGAATAGCCCTGCTATCCTGCTATTCTGTATACCACCACAAAGAGTACAATGTACTACATACTGCTGTCATTTACAGTATAGATGTATGCCGTTTTTAAGGACATCTGTGTCCAATTTAAGGCCCCCTTGTTATGCATTAAAGTTTGGCTGTGTTAGGAAAGTTGTCGCCTCGCTAGTTTTCATCATAAACATCCATGCCAATGTTATTTATGAAAGAATTCGACGTAGGCTGTAACCTTCTTGGCGTCATCCCTGTCTCACGGAGATTTGTAGTTTTTCCAGATTTCCAAGTCATTGACCTGTTCTGTATCCAGGCTAGCATCCAAATAAATGAATCTCACGTCAAAAAATTGATCAGTCTTCATCAATCTCACGTCAATAAACCTTGGAAGTTTGCAACCTTAAAAACATAACTCAGCTAGCTTGTAATAAATGACACCTATCATATGCATATTAAAGCATGTCACCACAAAATTGTATTAGATTACACATACTCCACATTCAAACGCTTAGAAAACTATGTATATGGGCTGAAAACAAGAGCAGTATTTCAGCTAAATTCAAATTTTTCAATCAAAAATTTATTTTTTTATTATTCCTTGGTTATGTTTGTGTTCATCTCCAACGTCCCAATAAATAAAACTATGCAGAGTCCTATTTGTGTAAAATCTTGTGATATTACTCTACCTTGTAAGTCTACATGCTTCGTTGGCTTATGCTGTTGTCTTTGCCTGTTCCATATCCTTCAGCTTGTCAACAAATACACGTGTACACTGTCCATAAGGGGTAAAACAGTGGTGTAAAAGTGAGCTACCCTCCGCAACTTTAGGGGGAGCCAATTCTCACCGAATGGGGCTTTAAGGGACGCAGAAAAGAATATAAAAATTATTTTGTGACATTTTTCTTTATCTTTCTAAGCTCCTCATAAGCCATATAACCAATTCCACTGCCTGAGATACTACTTGTCTCACCACCAAAGCTGCTACAATTGTAGACTACCCTTATAACAGTTCCCATGTTGATAACTGTAATTCTTACTGCATTCTTACTACCTTTAAGCGTGTGATATTGTGTGACACATTAAACTAAGCATCATAACATTTAACATGCAAAGGTTAGCGTCCTGCACATGATTCATAACCATTTATTAATTTTACTTTAAACATGCAAAAACAAAATTGACCCCTTGACCTGCAGAGAAACTGAAAGCCTGTGTTTGAGCCAATAGTCCAGATATGTCCTGGAATGTCATGTCAATTATGTGAGTGGGTTTCCCCCTAGCTCCCTTCACTTCACTGGAATGCATCAATAACTGAAAGTGGATGCAAAAGAGCTTGGAGCATGATCAATGCAGCGGGAGGCTGTCCATTAAATAAATGATGCATGCCATTCTTTTCTATTACTAAACGTTATGTTAAGGAGTTAGGTTACATTTTGATATGGTATGGGGAAGGTTTGGATTGACATGTCAATTATGTGAGTGGGTTTCCCCCTAGCTCCCTTCACTTCACTGGAATGCATCAATAACTGAAAGTGGATGCAAAAGAGCTTGGAGCATGATCAATGCAGCGGGAGGCTGTCCATTAAATAAATGATGCATGCCATTCTTTTCTATTACTAAACGTTATGTTAAGGAGTTAGGTTACATTTTGATATGGTATGGGGAAGGTTTGGTTTGAAGTTAGGGACACATAATTAAGCAAGGTCAAAAACATGTTTTGGGTCCAAACTCCATGTGCTAGTTTGCCCTGGAGCAAGCTGGTCTATTTATGTGCACGTCGCCAGGAGAAGGGAGCCGATCCTCTCCTCAGTCCTGATGATGATCAGATTCAGCAGCCAAATTGGGGCTTTTGTGATTTTAAAAGACTCTGGCTTCTGATATTTTCAACAATAAATTCATTTGAAATGGGCTCAACACTACCAACACTGTTCAATTCCTTCCAATCATTTCTCTATATTTCCAAAAAAATGGAACACATGACATTGAGCCAAGGATTTCAAACAATTTTGATTTTTTGATTTGATTTTGATTCATAAGCACTGATGTGAAAATTTTCAAACGGGCTTTTATTGCTGTTCGTTTCAGGCTGTTAGTTCAGAGTCAAAAAGTAATTTCTCTGCATAATCTTACAATTAAAATAATAATGCAAAGAACCCATGACACACCAGACAACACACGCCGACATGATGCCAACCAGAATCATCCCTGCATACCAAAACAGACCTATTTTGAGATGGAAACAGAAACACTGTCCCCTCTCTCCTCCTCCTTCCCACGCCATCTCGCCCTCTAAATGACCGGTCAGAACAAAACATGCTAACATAACAAAACAATGACTAAAGATTGCTTAAATTCAATTTGGAACTGGGAATTCTTGAGAACTTTCCCAAACACGGCCATCCAGGAGAAAGATTATTCATTCTCTTTGCATCAGACTGACTCTTTAAGTGGATTCGTGAGACCATATGCTCAGACCCTCTGCTTCCATGATGCTTCGGAAAACTACCAAGAGAAAAAGAGGAACTAACGCTCTTCAACCCAAAGAAAAAGGAAAGAGCCACATATATATACACAGACAGACCCAGACACAGACACAGAGACACTCACCATCTCCATCGTCCCCCATAGTCATGGATTCTCTGCAGGCACACACTGACACTTCTTTCTTCCCCTCGCCCTGTCACACTGGATCAGTGTGACTCAGAGACAGGCACGGCTCTCTCTCTCTGCCACCATAACGCTCTGATTCGCCCTCTCCTCTCCTCTCCTCTCCTCCTGCCTCCCTCCTTGTATGAGCAGGGGTCACACAATGCCTCAATATCTCATTCAAAACGGCCATCTGCAGAACTAGTTAGATCAGGAGAGGGTCCAGACATCCCCTTAGAGGTCTTAGTGTTGTAAGCCCAACTCTTAACCTTCGCAGTATATAGTGAGAGACGCCTTAATCCTTACGGCCAACTGCTGCCCACCCACACAGACTGAGCAGCTGAGAAGATTCCCCACCTCTGAGGACACGGCTCCAGTGCATGGTGTTGATGTGACCAGACACCCTGCTAACGTGCACACACGAGTAACAGTCAACACAGCCTGCCATATCTTGTCGTTTCTCTTAATTTAGAACTATTCTTGGCACACTTTACAATAAGACCACATGGAAAACACACATGACGAGGCACTAACATCGACTTTGGACAAAATATTGAGGCAAATCGGCATTAACTGATTAATTTACTTTAAGGTTGTTTAGGTTTTGTGTAATTCTATGTTTTGTTCGGGAAAGCTCAAAAATTGAGGTTAAGCATTCCACCGATGTCACCAGCTCGTGACCTATGCTGACCACTCACCAGTGCCAACATCCAATTAGGGTGTTCTGTTTCAATCAATACGCAGCACATTAGCACCAAACCTGAACTTGAATGGTGTGTGTTAGATTCCTAACCCTAGA
The DNA here is from genome assembly GCF_900700415.2 of Clupea harengus. Classification (NCBI taxonomy): domain Eukaryota; kingdom Metazoa; phylum Chordata; class Actinopteri; order Clupeiformes; family Clupeidae; genus Clupea; species Clupea harengus. The sequence goes on along the minus strand of NC_045170.1, from coordinate 24,382,443 downwards.
GCTACAGATTATTTGCACATTTTTGTAACATTCAAGCCACAGAAAACTTTCCATCTTCTATAAATCTGCAAAATGAGATATACTGCTCAAACCACATACACACAGTCCTCTTAAAAGGTGCAGTCTTTGATTCTAATCGCATACACTTTTTTTGTCAAATGTAGCAAATTGCTCCTTATGGTCCTCTAGCTGTCCGTTCAGTTTTTGCGCCAAAAAAAAAAATCTCTGTTGTACGCACAGTCCTGGCTCTGTAAATGGGAAACAAACGTAGTGGTTTGGACCGAGCCATAAGCAATCCAAGCCAATCAACATACGTGCTTCAGAAGCACAGAAGGGCGGGGTGAAATTTGATTGGATGTTGAGCACAAATATGAACAACGTTTTGTGAAACCAAAATCATGGACTGCATCTTTACAAGTCTTTTCAACACTCTCCCCTGCACCAATCCCCTGCCTATACTCCATGTCCCTGGACCCACCACCATCACCACCACCACCACGCTAGCTAGCTAGGAAGACAGCACTGACAAAAAGTCACTAGCAACATAATGTTTTACATTACTGCTCATCGCCATGCTGCCAAAACTTACCAGTTTTGCTGATCATCACAGAGACACAGATATAAAACCTGACACATCCTGGCAAAGTTCGACCACACAGCGAAGCTGAACCCAAACCTTCCAACTAGCGGTGGACTGAACATCAGAGTTTACAATGATTTGCACATGCAGTAGCCAGGTTACCCTATATCCTTGCAGTTGTTATTTGACTGTGGTAAGGGTCGAACAACAAACCACTCAAAGTATGTATGTGGCAATGCTATACTAGTGCTAGTTACACATAGGAGTAATTTAGCACAGTATTTCAAGAAGACTAAGGACTTGAGGCAAGTCTCTTTTCCTGCAGTGCTTATTTAAATGTGGCAGAGGTGAGCGACTGTGTACAGAAACTCTGCATACCCACTGCCTAGGTAGGGATATCTTCTTTAATGGCTTGTTATGACACAGCACTTAAAACGGAATGGTTTGACTTTTTAGAGCATTTAAATGACAAACTTTTTTTTTTTTTTTCTCGTTTAATTTTTTGCTGGAATGCCCCTTTTAGACGGATGTTTTTCATATAAGCCCAACTCACTCGTTATGGGATGGCATGTTTGTTTGGTGAGTAAAGAACAGCTTTTGACACGGACAACAATGTTCTCATTTATATTAGTATAATGAACAGTTATTTGTTGATCCACTACTCATGTTTGTCCTGGATTCACAGTTTTGATAGCATGTCATCATTCCACATCTAGTATGGACTAAAGGATATCATGGGAAAATCCTTTCAACCTTGGAACCTGTTTGTTACCAGTCCTTACTGAACAGCCTCCTGCCAGCCTGAATTAAATTTCATACGAGACAAGTCACGGAAGCTGTTGTACTATGAACATATACAAATGATGGAAAATTATGCAAAGAATATCAACAGCAATTTTAATTACACCAGACATGCAGCTACATTTATCAAAAATGGGACTAGTTTCCTAGAGGGAAGAATATGTGGTTGTGCTCTGGTTATATCATACCAATGATATAACAATCCTATTATGACACATGAAATCACTCCACAGGGCAGAGTAGATTTACTTTCAGTTTTGCTTAAATTGATTAATAATAGAATAAAACGTCATAGATATCCTAGATGAGATACTACGTTGTAGTATCCAAGACCTGAATTCTACCTAGAGTTTTCATAGAGGGTTATAAACTCTCAAACTCCTATTGTAGTGGTATTGCATCAGTTCAGTTGTAACAAGGAATGACATGTTTTGAAACTGCCTCTGGTAACAGGCAGGTAACTATCAATTCATGTCACATTGTACAATCCAGAAAATGCCTCTTCACCAGTGAGGGTGTTAGGCTACAGCCTTTACCTTGACTGAAGCTCACATTTCCAGAGTGAAGCATATCATCAAAGCGGCCCAGAATCAGCTGGAGCCTGTAAAACACAAAACACAGTCCAGTTAGAATATGAATGATTAAATATGCAAACCTCAGTTCAGTACAGCACAGTTTGATCATTTCATCCTGAAGGGCTGGTGGAGCAGCAGAGGCCAGCAAAGATTTTTAAAAAGTCAGTTAAGTAAAAGATGTAAGAAATATGATAAGTAAATAGGATGTTTTATTTTAAATACCAAAATGATAATATTTACTAAACATTTCATTATAAGAAGTTCACAATTCAAGTCTGTTAACTACAAAGACAATCCAACACAGCTGAATATGTAATACTCCACAAAACAAACATGCTGGAAAGGGTCCTTCTCATTGTTTGTCCATTTCATAGGGAACTAGAACAGAAATCCAGAAGAGAAGGGAAGAAAACTGATCTGTCCTGGGCCATAGTCTCCCCAAGGTAGAGCTCAGACAAGCACATTTCACTCACTAGAGTCTCTCAAGCACCACATATGGGGCTAAATGTTCCACATCCTTTCTGAGCTGTGATTAATGTTTACATTACACAGCAATCAGACATGAATGGACTCAAACATATAGTCTTTTTCAAAAACTAGGGGAAATGTACAGCCACTTCGATTCAGACAGGGTGCACGAGTGTGTGAGACAGAGAAAGGTCTTTTCAAATGACCCCTACACCCTCTACCCACCCAATTTCACTCCGTGTTGACACTCCTTGTGTCAATCCAAAGCAAGAAGGCAGGTAGCGGTTGTGGGTTATAACAGCAAGCTCCAAAAGCAAGGTTGAGCGAGTGCAACAGGTTTTAAGGTCTGTGATGCACCTCAACTCGACTGGTGAGTTGTTTTCCAGGCCCCATGGCCGTATTTGTTACTAAAGGAGTAATTATCAACAATAATCAGTAAAACTGATATTAGCAGGAAAATAAGTAATACACTGAAGACCGACAAGAAGCAGACCAACATTATACAACATGTGTGGGTCTAGTATGGAAAAGTTAACATAAATAAAACATAACATGATCATTTTATCAATTAAATTGTCTTTGCCTTGAGGGCATCCTGAAATTTTCCACTGATTCCCAGCCTATGCCTTCATTTAGAGTGCCCTGCCCAGGCTGCCCACGAGGAGTTTCACCCAGAGATGAAGGGCCCAGGCTGCCCACGAGGAGTTTCACCCAGAGATGAAGGGCCCAGGCTGCCCACGAGGAGTTTCACCCAGAGATGAAGGGCCCAGGCTGCCCACGAGGAGTTTCACCCAGAGACGAAGGGGACAGGCTCCGGTTTGAACAGGGGCCAAAGACACAAGGGAGGGTGATCACACCCGCCCGCAGGTGAGAAGTGCAAAAGGCATCCATACTCCCTCCATGATGTGCAAGAGACGTCGTCAGTAAGCTTGTGTATATATGCATGCGTACATGTGTGTGTGTGCGTGCACATGTGCACAGACCAATCCAAAACCCAGATTCTGTTCTCTTTTTCCCATTTTTTTTTTTCTTCTCTCCCTGTTCTCTTACGTAACCTCCAGCTGGGCACAAACAGCTTGGGGTGGGGCCAGGCTCCAGCTCGGAGTGCAGCACCACCCCTCCCCCACACCTTGTCTCCATCTGCCTCTCTGCCACTGCCAGACACTCTTGCGGATTTTTCCATTGTTTAAAGGCTTGACACACCGGCAGGGTGACGGGGGGCGATCTTTGCAACTTCAAATTTAAGTGACAAGGATTTCAAATTTCTTGACTATTAAGAGTGCACCAGCTAACATTGTGATATGTCTGTATGGACGTTCAATATTTAAACATTTAGTATGCTGTGAAACTCGATCAAACTTCTTCACATAGGACATGGTCAAATGTATAAGCAGGAAGGGATCATGTATAAACCTTGCATAAACACAAATGCCTGTACACCCTTGGAACAATTTTTACACAATATTTCATGAATTAAATCATAGAAAAGCTCCTGCCTTAAGGACATCCAAAAAGGGCTTATCCATACACACTGACAACATTCCAAAACTGGTTTGTTATGCCTGTTTCTTCTTCTGGAATATCTACATTAACCAGCTAGTTTCCTATCAGTAGTGCATGCCATTAGTTCCCCCTTCCTGCTGTTGTCACATTGGCATAGGCCTAATTAGCTTTACTTGAGATTTGCTGCACATGCCCTCAGGGTCCAGCATATCCTCAGGGTTGTCCCAACATCGCCTTGAAATATGTGTCTAAGCCATAGTGGCCGTACTGGGCACTTTCTGACTGACTTAGAATCATTCAGATTGATCGACATTAGGCATGACGATCAGAACCATCTTATCCTTGTACATGTGTTGTGATTCACGTGGAAGTTTGAGAGAGCTTGGTGCATAAAGTATGATCGTTTTAACTATTAGAGAATGAAATCCTTTGAGTTTACCGTTTAGTGTTTTTCTATGTATTTATTTCTGCAAATCTGGTGCTATTTACATTGAAAAAAAAAAAACAATTAGTGATGGTGCGATATTCAGAACGTGGATTGGTACCATTTGAAAAACAGGTTCAATACAATAATACTTGAAACAAATATCAATTCAAGGTATAACATTCAACAATTATATTATATATTAAAGGATTTCTGGGTGGTAGACTGCACCCCTGAGAGTTAAACACAGTCATTAGCCGATGTACCCCTGGGAGGGGGTCACTTCCCACCCTCTCTACTTCTAACCACTGTGAACATGGTTCAAACATACAGGGACATAGCATGAAGTTTACATTGAACTATATGAATGTACATCACATAAAACTTAGATTGTAACTGAAAATGTACGTTGTGTTTCCTACACAGACCAATACAATAATTTAAGTAGGTTTTTGAACCTTAACTAGGTGGCCGCGAAAATAACACGCATTAAAACAACAGAAATGATTGAAATATTGCTATTGGTAAATCACAGAATGTTCCCCTGTTTCCGCCAAGAGGAAAGTTAATGTATTTGTCCACCAAAGGAGAGATTTGTTTCAATCAAGAGTCGGTTGCCAAATACTCTCAACACAGATCTCTGTCGTCTTATCTTGTTGTCTAGGATTTAGTGTGGCACTACTACTGTAGCACTACTGACCTGAAAGCCAGAACGGTCAGTAGACTACGCCAAGGCATTGGAGACAGGAAAAACCTTTCCCATTCTTACACTCATACTAGCATTAAGTTTTATCCATTTCATTCAATTTTTTCCCCACGGTCATATGAGTTACTTTGGTAACATGTTGATGAATATGAGAAGATGTACAATAAGTTATTGTTTAATTGGAACAATAGATTATGTTAGAACAATAGATTATATTACAACAATAAGATTCTCAGTTCAAATTCAAAGTGGTTGAATATGCATTTGCTACATACCACTTAGCTAGAACAAGGTTTGGTGTGCATTTGTGAATATGTGCAAGACTGGTTAAAGACACCAAAATAAAAGGAAAGTTGCTAAAAATGTTCTTTGTTTTTGTTTTTCTTTTGATTAGCAGCATGCTTTACCAATTACATTTTTCAGTTGAGAAGGTCAGTTAAGGCCAGGAAAACTCATCAGATCAGAAGACACTCCTGTGTGGTACCCAAATAATTACAAAACTTGACAAGAATGCAGGTTTATTGTTGCAAACTATCTGTCATGCTTTAATCCAAGACAAATGATGGGATGTATTCCAAACGTGTGACCCTTATCTGAGTGCTTACCGCTGCTGGGGCAGTCCACTCTTGCTCAGGTCTGCCCTCACTCTCTCCCCGACGTGACGATACACATCCACTAGTGACACTATGGCGGCCTCCCTCACCTACAACAGAAAGGACATTTAACTCAGCAGACCATAACATGATAGCAATTTACACAACAAACCAGACGTTCTGTTAACGAATGCCACATGTTCATATTTGTACAGACTTTTAAAGGAAAAATGTATTCAAATAATTTGCTTTACTTTGTCTGTTTAAGGCTAGTGTCCCCTAGCTTCTGTAGAAAATCTTGCTACATAAAATAGCATAAAAGTAGCCCATTAACATTCATTAAAATGGCAGAGATATCTTTTTACTAGTACTTTAATAACCAAGCTGAACCTGGGTAGTAACACATTTTTTTCCAAATACAATTTATTGATCATTATTATCATGACAAAAAAAATCATTCCAAAGAGGCCCTTTAGTTCCCTCTTCTCTAGCTCTCTCTACTAGGAGAAAGTTAAGCAAAAGACCTTTTCCCATTCAACGCGTTCATGCCTAACCACCACTTAAGAAGAGAAATCATACATCTCCGACACACTACCAACACAATGGGCTGGTCATCCATCTGCAAATAACTGGAAACAATGCAGCTCAGGCCACCTCAACCACTTCAAGCTGAAAGTGTCAATCAAAGATCAGAGGCAGAGGTCTCATTAAGGTTATATACACTTACAGGGGTATCCCTCCTCCAGTGTCACCATATATAACTCAAAATAAAGATCCATCTGTCTGATCAACTATCTGATCTTCATCCACAGCTTTTCCGTTTCATTTATGTTCATAAGCAAAGCTCTGCTACACATAGCACAGACACCATTTTTCTGTGGAGACAGGAGCTACTTGCCTCCTCTGTGGCAGTTACTGATTACCCTCTTGCTGACACTGTGCATCGGAGTGTTAAAGTAAGTGTTTAGCATGTCAGCATGCCAACAACCACTTCTGCCTCAAGTGCCATTGTTTTGCTAGTTCCATAGGCTTGTAAGAGGGGTTTAAATACAGTATTTATGCTAATTGAGATGCCATGTCTTCTACGACCAAGGCTTTTTTCAGCCCTCAAAAAGCTAATTCAAGATTGAGGATTCATTTCACTATACAGTAGATGAAACAGTAGTACAGAATGTGGTAGAGATCACACAGTGTGATTTTTTTTATAGAGAATCTGTAAATGAATGAGCGCGCATCTGATCGTGTGCATGTATGAGCCGGGTTGGAAATCACTGCTGATATTGTCAAGAGCGACTATACCACAGTGGTTAAAGCAGAGAATAGGAATCATGTATTGGAGCCTCTGGAGACACGTAAAAAAGACGGTCACTAATTCAAATACAAACAACAGAAGATAGTAAACACAGACACTTTAAAAGGGATGACATATTTACCTGTGGGTTTTGGTCTCCAGTTAATGTGCAGAGAAATGGCACGATCTTACTGAGACTCAGCGGTTTGGCACCAAACCTGTGAAAGAGACACCTGCGAGTCAATGTGTGTGGGATTATATCCATAGGCATCCATAGGACAGCCAAGTCTATGTGCCTTGTCCTGTTTAGACTGGCTTGACCGATCTGTGCCATTTGGGAGCAAAAATCACCATAAATGTTACCATAGTAAGCTTGAAAGTATGTATGTGTGTGTGTGTGTGTGTGTAATCAGGATCCATACGACGTTAGCTGTATTTTCAAGAGTAACAATGGTCATAGTGTGTTTGTGTGGGTGATTTGTGTGTACCGGTGCACATACAATGTGTGCAATGAGTATACTCACGTATTAAGGGTGGCAACTAAGCAGAAACACACTCCTTCTCTACTGCGGAAGTTCTTGTGTTTAAAGCCGGTAAATAATCTTTCCCAAACAAACTGTTAATAGAGCATAGGTGAGAAAGCAGAGTTGATAATCAGATAAACAGCCACATCTTCAATCATTTATAGAAAACTATTCTGAACAAATGTTCTTCAAAGACATTGATCTGTGCAGAGAAAATGATCCTCACATGAACAGAGCAATAATATTAAAATCTAAACTCAAGTAACTGATACAAGATGCCACCTATTACATGCTTAATACAGGGATCGCTAATGGTCACCAAAACACATTCTTACAGATAGACAAACACCACCTTTTCCTCACCTTAAGCTAGTCAAAAGCATGCTAAATAAATGTATCAATCCAACACAGCATGTGTGCTGTGCCCTGTCTGTGTGTGTGTGTGTGTGTGTGTGTGTGTGTGTGTGTGTGTGTGTGTGTGTGTGTGTGTGTGTGTGTGTGTGTGTGTGTGGCACTGATGATGCTCACCATGGGATTGGCACTCTGCTCCATGAGCTTCAGGATGACAGCCTGGGACTGCTCACGCACCTGGTCTTTAGAGTCGCCCAGTCGGTCCACCAGCGCTGGCACAACTGCAGAGAGAAACAACATATGGATCATCAACAGATCTCATGGACTGGTCTTAGTCCATAATACATACATTACTTATCCTGTCATAATATTGTGCCATTAAGATGAATTCAGAAATACATGTCTAGTGTTCTGAGCCAATTTGGGGGATATTTCTATTTTCTCTATGCATGTTTTACATGGTATTTTACATTTTATTGATAAGATTGCAGTGTCCAAGGTTCTTGAAATGGACAAATGTCAAAACATCACCCCCTATCAAAATGAAAGGTCTACTCAAGACGAACATACCTGTATCTCACAATCTACATACAGTGTCACATGCTATACACACACACATAAAACTTCCATATTTATCAACACATACCCATACCAATACACACACACACAGGCCCACATGTGTACACACACAGAAATACACTGACATACAAAAACAAAATCACACCTTACCTGTACCCACATATCCTCTGAACCGCTCATTCAGTCTGTCAACAAATGCTGCTACAATATCGATCCCCAGCAAGGCCACCTGATAAAAACACAACCATCCAAACATGAGCACGCATATCCATCAAAAGGTCGATCAAAAGTGATGATGTGAATATTAAGCACAAACCAGAGGTTAAACCTACTAGTCATACTATAGTTTACTTCCTGATTTTCTCCCAATAATGGGCTTCAAATGGAACAGTGACTGGTGCAGTTTAATTTGACTAAGTACTTGCAAATGGATACATAACTATAGTAGCAGCAGCAGACAGTGAGAGACAAAACTTACTTAAATACAGCATAAAGCACAAAAACTTAGGTGGGATCATTTTTTTTTTTTACAATTCAGTGATGATGTCTATATGTTGCAAGTCTATATATTACTAAAATTTGAATGAATCTTAAAATGTAAATGTCATTTCAGTCATGCCTCGGAAACATGTGAGGATAGTCTTAATTGTTTAGTTTGTGCTTCTGAATTGGTGATTAGCCAATACATTTGTCATTTTGTAGTCGCAAGGTAACAGATTTGTTGGATTTCAGATTAAACTGGCCATAAAAACATGGAATATCTAAAAATGGTTGTTCCTTAGGACTCTTTCCAGTCCAGAGAATAATGTATTTATCCAAAAATGACTGCAAAAGTTTGAAATGTCCAAAAATAATGGACCCTAGAAGCAACATATCAAGGTGCAAAAACAAAAAAAAAGGAACCCTGGGCCTCATTCTCGAATATTTTCTTAAGTGTCTTCTTAAATATCTTCTTCCGAACTTCGAAAGACCAACGTAAGAAAATACCTAACTTCACTGGTGCAGAGGTGGAGGTACTGTTGCAGAATGTAGACGAGTCCATTCTATTCCACTATTGCTATATCCACGAAATTGAGTTTAGTGCTTATTTATTTATTCACTTACATTTGCAGTGTTCGTGTAGTGCTTTTTTATTTATTTTAGCGCATCACGATGCCTCGTAGAATCATGACTATTAATGTGAAACGTAATTGTTAATGATACAAATATTCTAGTATTTATTATTATAATTATTTAAATCTGAGGGTGTCTGTAGAATTGATGTGAACGCAATCACCAACGATTTCTCACAAATTCAGCCCTTAAGAACAATCTGGCCGATTTACGACTGCTATTTAGCGTTCTTAAATTCTGGTCTAAGTTAAGAACGAATCCCAGATGAGAAAACTTTCGTGAATGCCAGAATTGTCCCCGGAACGTTGTAAGTGGAGTTAAGAAGACATTTCTTCCTAACTTGTTCTTAACTGCGTTCGAGAATGAGGGCCCCCTTGTCATTCAGTCACCTTTGGTCTGTACCAGCGGATGCAATCAAAGTGGCACTGATAACAGCACTTTCAATACATCATTCAAGATGGCTGGGTGCACTAATCACGCAGAGCAAGTATTACAGCAGCACACAAGACAAGGGAAGCAAAGCAAAGTGAGGGGAGAGCATCCGACACAGCCTCAAACCCAGGTCTACGAGGTAAGAACCCTGCACCCTCACAACAAAGCCAAAGAGCCAGGCGCATTGGTATGGCAGTCAGAACACAAGTTCAACCCCTCCCTTCAGGAAGCCTGCCCATGCACTTCATGCACACAATGGTATCACCCATGCTGCCGTGCATTATCACATCATCATCATATTGTCACATTCTTTCGTCAACTAACATTCTGTCAGTGCACTGTTGGTACCCAAATATTTCTTTATTATCTATTTTAGATACTTATCTTGTTCTTGTAATCGTTCTCTTTGAAAGATAATCAAACATTTATAGAGATAGACTTTCACACCACAAGTTTCAATCTAGGTTACCATAAATCACTTTTTTGATTCTTTTGTTTTTATCCTCATCAATCCTGCATTTCCACACATAAACAGACAACTTCATGATAGTTTAGTGCAATTCACATAGCATTGTAAACCATCTAATATAACATATTTAATACATATAAGCGTGAAGCTTTGACATACTACATTGTTAACTGTGCCTATAGCTAGCTTTCTTTAACTGAAGGTGCCTAATCTACTAACTCACAATGAAGACAGATAAAGTGCTGATGAGCCTTAACCTGATACTAACTTCCAGATGAAATTTACATTACAAGAATTTTCATTGACATTGAAAGAACTAATGATAACTAAAGAACTAAACTAACTAAAGAAAATATTGCTTGATGTTGCAAAGAAAAAGAACTCAGTCAGCAAGGATGGTAAGGGACGTGTGGTATCAAGAATGGCTTTGGTATGGGTCATTCCATGTGAAATCAACAGAGGCCTGGATTAGCTTCATACTTTAAAATTAAGCCTGTATCTTCTTTAGGATCTGAGATACGGACACTTCAAAAAGAGGGCATGGTCCTAATTTAACTGCAAAATTACTAAAGTTACTAAGAAAACGTATTACAAAGTTATTCATGCTAGGTGCATGACATTTTCAGGGATTGTTCTACACTATTAGAAGTCTTTAACCTCATTAAATAACTGCAAACCACAGTTGCATATTTGCCAAAGTATGGCTTGCTGATAATGGAAGGTCCTTTATAAGGCTACTTGAGTATCTGGACCATCAGCAGTTGTGGAATTGATTATGGTCTAAAAATGGTCAAAAAGAAACACAAGCTTTCTTCAAAAACCCAAAATTACTGTTTGAAGAAATTCCATGCAAGAAATTGGCAAGAAACTGAACATAACCTCCAAAGGTGTGCACCTTGTCCTTCACAGAACACAAGAACCGTGCACGGCAGATTTAACCAAGATACTCAGAGAAGGAGGAGGCCACAGAGCATGACTGTGCAGGTGGAGAAGAACAACAGAATCTCTAGTTTGAGATCCAGATACCTCACAGGTCTTCAGCTAGCAGTTTTATTAAATATTACTGTAGCGAAGGTAGAGCGTAGTCACCCCACCCAGACTTGAACCCGGGTCTACAGGGTGCCAAACATGCACTCTGACCACAGCGCCAAAGAGCCAGGCTCGATGGCATGGCAGTCAGAGCACATACTCATCTGTAGTGACGGCACATCGTCACAAGTACCCATACAAAATACCAGTATGATCATCAGCAGTGAAAAGGCTCTGGAATGCTTCTGGAATGCTGGCCTTCTAGGCAGAAGAAGCCATATCTGAGACTGGCCTATGAAAAAGTCATATCTGAGACTGGCCTATGAAGAAGCCATATCTGAGACTGGCCTATGAAAAAGTCATATCTGAGACTGGACTAAAATGGGCAAAAGGAAACACGTACTGAGTGGAACATGACTGAAAATAGGTTATAGACAGACAAGTCTAAGTTGGTGTGTTTTGATCACAAAGAAGAAACTTTGTCCAGTACAGAACAAATATGATTGTGAAGGGGTCTGGGGGTGCTTAGGTGCTGGTCAAGTATGTAATGTGTACGTACATTATAAAAGGAATCTTTAACAGGGAAGGCTAGAACTCCATTTCACCATGACTCCATCGCCATGCCAATTTGATCCTACAACAAGAGACACCAAATTGGAGCATTGCTCCAAATTCTGCTAGACCTATTTAGTGAAAAAGCAGTCACACTGTAGTGCTGCAAAGTTGGGAATTGCTGCTAATGGAGAATTATTTGATGAAAAGCAATTTTTAATCGCTAAATAGTCATTTCCCACTGAAATAATCATTTCCAACTTGGTCAATGTCTGGATTATATATTTGATTACTTTTTAAACGTATTTGATGGACGATTCCAAACTTTTTAATGGTAGCGTAGTTGTGTGCTTCAACTTGCCAATTATATATCATTGCTGATGTCAGCAGTCTACTCTACTGTATCGGTCCATACTTGCTTAGCCCTATTTGGAAGCTGTTGTCAGGAGCTGCTCTCGGTGCATAACAGCAGACCTAGACTAGTTTAGTTTAATCCTTCTTTTGTCGGTTACTGTTTCACACACAGGTCTGGATTTCCATGTAACATGGCTTCGTCTTTAGTTCCATGCCCTACTGGTGAAATGCTCAGTTGTATTGAAGACAGTCACACATTGGATCATGCAAAACACTTTAAAATAATCAGTTCAACATATAATTTAATTTTCATATAGGCTTTTCCAAGTTATCATTATACAGATCAGACTGGGGACAGTTTCTCGCTTAATTTCTCAGATAGTGTCTAAAACAAGTGAAACTCACAGCCAACATGTGTGATGGCATCAGCATCTCTCAATCTCTGTCCAACGTTCTAAACAGAATGCACTTTGTGTGGCAAATTTGTAACTAAGGTTTGCACAAGATTTTGAGTGCACAATTGGCTTTTTTACAATTTTAACACGCTTTACCATGGTTGCAACCAGCAAGCGTAGCTAGCAGGTGAACTAGGCTAGCAATTATTATTTATTTATTTTTTAAATGTGACGCCCTTGGTTTGTAAGCGACTGTAAACAAACGCTGTAAGGACTACGACTTACAGAAAAACCCTTATCCACCACTTTATAGGTTTGAATAATGCATGGTCTTAATTTTATTTTTTACTTTTACTGGCATGTTAGAATTGTCCTCGGTCACTGTTCCAAATGTCCCCGACACGTTACAACGGTCCCCAAAAGCAATCGCTGAATTTAGATGAAAATTAAAGGACAAAGTAAGGCACATGTTTTTGAATAAGTGAGAAAAATAGAGACAAAGTATGTAGCCAATATTGCATATCTGTTAAAATGACAACTGTCACTTATGCCGATTTGTTTGCAACAAGACAAAACGTACAAGAAAGCAAACTGTGTTACAACAGTCCCCCGTCTCCCCATTGATTTTGTAGGACTTTCAATACTGTAGCAGTTTTGGATAACTGAATGAATGAGCTAAGGTAATATTAGCCTGCCATATGTGAGCCGTGTCCGTTACATAAATGTACAAAGAAATTGATTTTAAGTAGTTAATATGTTCTCAACAGCATATCCAGGCAAACCCTTAGCGAAGGGACAAACTAACAGGCAATGAATCTATTCTCATCCCAACCCAAACAAGGGTTAACGGCACACGGCTAGACAATAGCTAATGAATAATCCATCGATGCTCCGCCCAGAATAATATTGAACTGCAGACGACTAATATTTTAAAACGCCGTTATTTTAAGTCAGAAATTACACAATAACCCAAACCATGACTGTTTCCTCCCATTGTGGCCGCTATGGAAGAAACACCCATCCCTAAGGACCAGTCGGTCACCCTCTAAAAACCAACGCGCAAAAACAATAGCCCTATACCCTCCCCCGCCGCCCCAAACACACGCGCACAGACAATCATGAACAGATCTCATCATAAAATGAGCAATGCTACTATTAGCTTATTTACCGCGGACCAATTTTGGCCACAAACGCGAGAACGTGCCATACTAAAAGGCAATATCCATTACCAAGGCTTTCAAGCAAGCTGTGAATTACACAAATAGCTTACTGGACAATTGAAACAACAAACCTTCCAGTTCAAGCATTTCAATTACGGACCATCATTAGCTAGAAGCGAAATTACCATTGTCCCAAGCAAGCCATAAAGCTGGGACACACAGTTTAGGTGTGAGCGTGACAGGCGAAAGTAACGTTAGTAGGATAACAGTCTTATCAGGATGAGTGATGAGTTACGGTCTGATGTGGATGACAGGGGAGTACCGTTATAACATTATGCTACAATGCAACCTTAGTTGCTACAAATGTTAATGTTACCTTGAAATTGCTGGAGTTGACCCATCCCGTTAGTTCATCTATGGTCTTATCTAACCGTGATTTGTCCTGCTCAACATCCAAAGACCTCTGCGGATCATTGAGGTAGTCTATTAAATCTGGGCCGACCTGCAGTCGACAGGTCACGTCCTTCTGCAAAATCTGCTGGTAAAAATAGTCCATGTTGTCATTTTCCCCCATCGAAACCGAATGTATTGGGCCTGCAGAAGCCGCTAGAACACAGTGACGTTTCAGTTCCCGTTTAGTGTTGAAGAAAGCGTGAGGCTCTGTCACCAAAATCTTGGACTGTCCAGTGAGGTCGGCTTCCTCTTTTTGTATGATATGAGACTATCTATTCAATGTAGAACGCGTGATTAAATGGCAGTGTAAGACGTCCCAGTGAAGCTAATAATCCATTAAGTTGTTGGATAAACGCGAGATATTCAAAACGTCATAGTTGCGACAAGGAACGGTCACTGACGCGCATTAATAACAGTTAAGCAAACTGAACACTGGGGTGATCTAGCAGCCTAGCTAGCTAAGTTACCAACGTTAGCTAGCTAGCCAACAATGCTGACGTTATGGCTGGCTGGGCAAGGGCCTAACGCCTAGTTCATAACTCCTGCAACCCATGGTGGGAAATGTCCGTAATATGCAGGTATGGTAAATTAAATGAAGCCACAGCTGAATTGGTTGTCGCTCCTTAACTGCGCGCCACCGGTTTGTGAAATCCGTACGAGCCTCTCAGCCTCCTAGTCGGCCTACAAAATAACACCAGCGCAGCGGTGGATACAGGGTTTGGGGTCCTCTAGCGCCGCACAGTTATCCCACTGAGCTGCCTGAGCATAAATGAGGGTATAGTGCAAACCGACGCCACCTGCTGGTTAAAGATTTTTTTTAATGTCTTCCACTGCAATTTTCCAAAGCATGTTGTAAAGATAAGGCAACAGTCCACAGTACTGCAATACAATTAATTGCATGGTAAACGATTAAGCAACAATGTGTTGCCAAGCTGTTGTGATGCAGTGCCCCCTCTCAAATCTGGAAGTCATAATCGTGGGCTACATCAATCAATAAATCAATACATAGATAAATAAATAGAGAACATTACTTTAATTCATCCTTGTCACCTCCTGCAATAGACATTTTTCATGAGTTGAATAGCTTTCACATCAGATTACTAAAATGAATTCCAGTAGGGCAAATCTGTACAGCTGCCTCCATCCAATTCATCCAATTGCTCCTCTTTACTAATTCAATAGATACTCAGTATCTGTCGTGGTTGATTAGATAGTTGTGGAAATTTAGATCTGACATGAAGCCACCAAGGACTTTATCAGACATATTTTCTTGTTGCTTCAGATAACCAAGGACAGTGAGAAAAAACCCAGCTATTTCAAATATGGGAAAAATACTGAAGAAATGCTTAAATGAGATTCAAGACAGATTTGAGAACATCAAAGGTAAACACACTAAAATGCTATTCACACACACCACCTTTGCAATTGATAGATAATCTAAGACCAAGTTCTTATTTTACACTTGAGATTCTGTATAAGTGAGGGAACTCCTTAACCCATCAAATTTGGAATGATTCATTGTGTGTGATGTTACAAGGAGAATACAATACAATCAATGTAGGTATAATGAAACCCTTGACCTTGATGAAAACCTGACCACGTCATGACCATGCAGCCCTCTTATCTAAGGATGCCATGAAGAGGACACAGAGATGGACCCAGAGACATGCGTGATGACAGTTGGAGACAGAATTGGGACAAGTCATTGAAATTGTGGACAAGAAGCATTTTGGAAATGAATGCTTGCGAGGCCTACTCCTACGGTTTTCCCTACAAGACCCTGTGAAGGAGTGCCGCCACTATGGTTGAGTATGTGCTCTGACTGCCATACCAACGAGCATGACTCTTTGGCATTACGGTGCAGGTTTGGTACTCGGGTTCAAGGCTGGGCGGAGTGACTGCTCTCTCCCTTCGCTACATATGGTGTCAGAAGTGGGATGGCTTGCTGTAAGTATGCCGGTATGTGAACTGTATGAGGGACCACCAGGTAAGGTTGACCCCTGCTTTTAGCTAAAGACTTTCTTCTCAATCTTTCTTTGAGCTCCGCTTCCAGGGGGCTTTGGGTTAGCTTAGACATTTCAAATGCCATTAATTCTATTATTGTCCACATTTCACCATGGTGGTCTTCACAGACTAATGAAATGGGAACTTAACATGAAAAAGTGCGTATATGCATTCAGGGTTTGCAAAGTTTAGGAAGGAAAAATTCCCGAGACATTTACTCTGTATAAATCTTTCTTGTAATATAGTCATAATTGATTACAGGAGGTCATAGTTTGAAATGTGCCGTTTCAGATGGCTTACTCCCCACAAGTTAGCTACATTTATTAGGCATGCTTCATTGCATAGCTCCACCTTTTCAGAGGCCTAATTTACACAGAAAAATGCTGCGATCTGTGATCAAATGAATAATATTTGCTGTATGCAAGAGCATTGTATTTAGGTGTTCCTAATGTGTAGTAGTTTATTTAAGGTAGGTTCTAAAACAAACTTGCACGGACCCCGGGTGTGTAAAAAGTTGTATTGTTCTTGTGAAACACATTGTGTTGTAAAAGGTAAATGTGCAAATAAAGTTTTTCAATTTTCAACACCTAACATATAATATATTATTCTGATTCTGATAAAGGATACAACAGGTTATCAGTGGTCCATGTATTGTATCCGAATGAGCATGTTCTATTAAATGGAAAGCAATGAACCACTTTGTTTCCCATTTAAAGAACCAGGACTGTTTTTTAGCGCAAACGTCGTTGGCCAGAGGGCGGTTAGGAGACATTTGCTGAATCTGACAAAAAAATGTGTATTCCATTAGAATCATGGACTGCACCTTTAATAGAAGAACCCCTCTTTTGTTTTGATTAAGAAGCTGTATTCGTAAACATTGTTGTAGCCTAACTGTAGGATACTTTTACATAAAAATACAGCTTGCCGATTTAAGTTGGTAAAATACTTTTCTGAAAGTATTCTCTCCATGTATAATCATGCTCATTTTCCACCTTCTCACAAGCGCCCTCTTGTACATGATCAGAACCCGGAAGTTGTGAAGTTCTAGAAATTCTCGATCAACCCTTTCCTGCCTCACACATGACGTAACTGTTCTGACGTTCCAGACGGAGCGAGCAGTACCCAGGAAGTTAGCCACTGTTGTGTTTCTTCAGGTGTAGATTTCCGTTTTAGTGAGAAAAAAAGACGATAGTTCGGCGCGCCGAAATGGCGACGTTTATATCTGTCCCGTTAAAAAAGTCAACAGAAGTCGATTTAGTAAAACCACTATCGAAATTTATCACAGCCACGTATCCAGTTGGTGAGGAACAGGCAGAATATATACGTGCGGTAGAGGAACTCAATAAGCTGCGCAAAAGCGCTCTCGGAAGGCCCTTGGACAAACACGAGAGCTCCTTGGACATACTGTTGCGGTAAGCATAGTTGTAATGTTAACTTTCCAGATTACTTTGCGAGTTATACAACTCTATGAGGTGTTGTTTTCTTTTGTCAGATGACACGGTCCCTTCTGTGGTAACCAACTAGCTAGCAGTGAGTACGTCTATAGCTGATTGCCGCACCCATGATTACGACAAAGTTACCTGTATATTGGGCTGCGTTTCTCCAAATTATTGGACTAACGTTAGGTCTATCGAAACAGCGGGTGTTCAAGCGACTGTCTCTCTTATTGCATTGGTCGCAATAACAAAGTTTGGCGAATGCTCTGTGGTTACCAAAAGCAACGCCATGAGCTTGTTATGACTTGTGTCAGCTATGGCTAGGTAGTTAGCATCCTGCTTGTTCGTGAAGGTATGATTTTGTGTTTATGTAGACTGAAATGTCAGCTGACTAATTTGCTTATTGTTAAGTGCATTGGACGGTCTCTCAAAATGACAATAAACTAGTTAACGTTACCAATCGCCTGTAGCTGACTCACACTGGGGCGGGTGCGCCCCTCTGGGACTCATTAACGTTAACTAGTGTTAACTTATTGCCGCACTTGACAATATGGCCTAAAGATCGAGTACCCTCCGAGCTAAAATAGTTCTGTTAGCTAATTTGTCGTCGTAGTGAATGTCATGTTGGTCCGGACTTCATTGGCCAAAGTAGCAACTGAATCGTCAGTTTCATATCAGACATTCTTGAATGCCTGAACTTGAAAGCGTTGGCAAACTAGCATTTGGATTTCTGTGCTATCAACGCAACGTACTGTTAGCACGGTACTAAATTGCCATCACTTTACTTAGTATAATCTGTCTAGCCTGCCATACACGTGAATGTCATTTGCATGTGAGGATATGTAGTTGGAAGCCGAGGGTAGATAGTGCGAGCTTCCTGGTGATCCCACATCTATGGCTCATGCATGCAGTCTGGAGGATGACGTTACTGTTACATTGTTTTCATAATCGTTGGAAGCCATAATATATTATTTGCACAGCCCTACATCAGAAAGATTAACTAAATTAGTAGTTTTGAAAAAAAAATCTTCTAGTTTTTTAATAATATTTGTTGTGTTATTTTACTCGTTTCATTATTGTTTTTGTTTCAAAGATATGCCTATATTTCAAATACCCGCTGTCCTGTTAAAATGTTGTGAATTCTGCACTTTATTGTCTCAAGACCCTTTACAGAGTCCAGGGCCTGAACCGCATCAGAGCATGCAAGCTCATTCATTCATTCATTCATTCATTCATTCATTTATTCAACCAAACAACCATATTTAGACCATGGTCCTCCA
This sequence comes from Clupea harengus, assembly GCF_900700415.2. Lineage (NCBI taxonomy): Eukaryota > Metazoa > Chordata > Actinopteri > Clupeiformes > Clupeidae > Clupea > Clupea harengus. Next base: position 24,363,371 of record NC_045170.1, on the reverse strand, counting down.
TTGTTATCTTCAGGGATTTATTGTAATTAATATCTGGCTGAAAAAATGCTGTCAATATTGCAGAACTGTTGAAATATAGCACAGGCTCAGGGGGAAGGAGAACCATACACTTGAACAATGAACTTTTGCAGCACTGCTAGACATTCAATAGGCCAGCCACCAACAAGTATTTCTGACTGCAAGTAAGCAGTTGTGTACTGTTGGGTTACAGCACTTTGTTCCATGACAAAAGGAAGGAAATTTAATAAGTGGAGGCCGAAGTGATATAGTTTGATTTCATTCAGCGACTTTCAAACAGAATGCCTTTATCCATTAATTATTGGATTGATCAGTACCCTATGGTGAATAATATGAGTGTATGGGTTCCCCAGCAAAGTAGAAAGTTGTGAACAGGGATGGATGTTTTTTATGAATGGATCTCAGCTTGAGGTCAAAAGGTGCAATTTGGATTTTCTTTTTTTTTACACTTCAAGGGGCAGGCTTTAAATGGTTAGCTTCAGACAATTAGCATTATCTAGCTTATAATAATAATTAAGACCTTTGTCAGGTTTTTAATGGCACACACGACACACTGGAACACACACGTGCATATATGGAGGCGACACAGGACACGCACACACGCAGGTGGGCCTGAGGTCGCGGTGAATTTATTTTCTGCTTTTTCCCATCCTGGACTGTCCTTCCTCAAGGACCCCCCAGGAGTAGTGGGCAGCTTGTAGCGCCCGGGGACCAAGTGAAGTGAACTGTCCATCTTTGGTCAGGGATGGACATGTGTTCTGATATTTTAGCTTACCTCCATTTGAACCATTTTGTTGTCACAAAGTTTGTTACCCATAGGCAGGTTTTAATAATGCACTAGGGTACGGTATTTGGTTACTGTAATCATCAGTCATGTGGCATTTGAAGCCTGGGTGATTGGGTCTTCTTGTATTCTTGGTGCCAGATGTGAGGATATGTTTGATGGTTAGACTAACATCCTTTAGTTTGCAATAAAGGTTTGGACATAACATGATTCATTAGATGATTAATGCCGTTCACAAGTGTGCAGGTATATTTGTAACCGTATTAACTGAATGTTATCAACTTTTAATACAAACAAATGACTGCTTTGGCATGATATAACGGCATGAACAGAAAGTGTCAATTTACTGTATCACTGTGCATAAATTGACATAAATCCTAGGAAAATTGCAGGAAAAAGAATTCAAATTCCTCTGCTGCCTGAGTGAGAGAAATACCCCCTTTCAAGTTGATATGACCTAACTTAGCGATTTCGGAAGATTTTTCAAAATCACTGTTCTCACAAAATTACATATGTATTGATTTAATGAGCAGTATATTCTGAATGGAATGCTCCCCATGAAACCATTCCATTGTTTGTTGGTTGGTTAATTTGTTTGTTAGCAGGATTACGTAAAAACTGCTGCTGTTTCATGAAACTTGGTGGAAAGGTGTAGCATGGGCCAAGGAAGCACCCCTTACATTTTGGAATCGGATCTGACTCATGGGGCGCCTGCACAAGTGTAGTTTCTCTAACGTTGTGAGATACGGCATTTACCCTAGGTGGAGGTATGCGTGCCACCGAAAGTGATTGTACTTAGTACTATTGTTAATGATATAGTAAGACAATGCGACCGCTTGGCTAAATACAACCTAGTTCTTCCCTAAATCTCACCAAGTGAGGAAGTCTCCAGAGGGCCAAGCAGCAGGTTGATTTGCATGGAGAGGAAAAGTTCCCAGGATTTGTTAGCCAAATAGATCAGTGTCTGTCCACCTGTGGCTGGATTACAGCAGCGTGAAGTAGGAACTGAACTGTGGTGTGGCTATGACCGATAGACTGATATGCTCCAGGCCTCAACTCCTCCTCAGTAAGAAACTCACCTTCATTCTACTTCCTACAGGTACTATGATCAGCTCTGTGTTGTTGAGCCCAAATTTCCATTCCCAGAGGTAAGAATCTCTTTTAGTGACTGCGTTAATATTTGATAACGGCCGACAAGAATAATGTGTACTGATAAGCCCCCAGATATTTGCTTTGAACTGTGTAGCACACACAGGCTAGTTTGAGATAATTGCTCATAGTTTCCCTGATTCTTCTGATGTTTCTTACCCTCTCAGGGTGAAGGACTCTGCCAAATGAGTCCAAACTAACCAATTGTTACTCTAATTTTAGAAATGAAAGCAATCCCTCTTCAAATTTAGGTTACATTTTAGTATAGCTGTTTTTGCCAGTTTAGCCAATTGTGGAACTTCTACCTGAAATTCTCTGCTGATAAATATTAATATATGTGTGTGTTGCAGCTCTGTCTCACATTCACCTGGAAGGATGCTTTTGATAAAGGATCACTGTTTGGAGGTTCTGTTAAACTTGGTGAGACTCATCATACAATCTCATACATACAATGTACACTTAACATACACACTACTAGGGATGTAAGTTTTTCAATTCTGAACTGTGAAACACCACATGACTATGAAAAGAAGTATTATTAAAGAATCATGAATTTGGGGCCTCTAGGTTATCAGAACTGTATACAGAGGCCTTGTAACCTTGTCATGCAATCGTGTTCTGTCTGTGAATAAACAGATTGGAGCTCACCTGTCTGAAAATGTGATCACATTAGTTTGGTATTGGACCTATGAGCCTACATTTGTATTGTTAACAGCAACTGTGTGGATGACTGGAATAAACTACATTTAATACAAGATCATGGATCTGAGAAGAATACTTTTTAGTTAAATATAATTGTTAGAAAAAAGGCATGATCAATGTGATTTATACATAACTTTTAAATGTAATATTTAAACTGTTATGTTATTTGTATCACATTAAGTACATATTCAGTTGGTTGAAAGCTACACAGGCAATTTTCACACTGATCACTTGCAGGAGGGTTAAATGTATGAAGCCTGACTCATGTATTTCTCTTATGTCTATATGTCGGAGGGATCCTTTGGAATATGGATGTTTACTCATGGGGTGTGGTCAATGTCTTTGTACTTTTTTTTTTCTGTGGATCTATGTAGCCTTGGCGAGTATGGGCTATGAGAAGACCTGCGTGCTGTTCAATATCGGAGCTTTAGCCAGTCAGATTGCCTCTGAGCAGAACCTGGACAGCGACGAGGGGCTAAAGGCTGCTGCCAAGAACTATCAGGTGAGCAAAACCATTCAGATTGAACTTGTGTGCACTCACATTCCCGTTCCTCCACCCTGTTCCTGTGTACACAGCAGTATATCAGACGGTCACATAGAGCAAGGACAAAAAGTATCAGTGGAAAAGGCCCTCAGAACCCTCTCCCTTTCATCCCACTTGTATCTCCGTAGCTGGCCAGCGGTGCGTTTGCACACATAAAAGACACTGTGTTATCTATGCTGTCCCGGGAGCCCACCATGGACATCTCCCCTGAGACTGCCAGCACCCTCAGTCAGATCATGCTGGCTCAGGCCCAGGAAGTCTTCTGCATCAAAGCCACCTCTGGTAAGCCGTCCTCCTCTTCAAACCATTTTGCTAATGAAGTGTTACATACTACTGGTATGGCAGTCGTGCCAACTGCACATGGCAGTAGCGAAAGTGAGTGAGACCTCAGAAGAAAATTTAAATAAATCTTTCAAATGTCTTTCAAATGAATAATCTGCTGTGGGGGATAAATATGCATTAAAGCATCATAAAGCTACAAATATGTCAATAGTTCATGCATAGAGGTACACTGAATTGTTAAGGAATAGACATTAGCAGACATCCTGGTTTTCCAGGGACCGTCCTGTATTTCAGTCTCCACCCAGGTGTTCCACCCAATTTGAACTTGTATACATATGTCCTAATTTTAAAGTGGGTATTTCATGCCATGTCGTACTTAGACTGGTGGCTAAAGAGGGAAGACTTGTTTTATGTAAGCATAAAGTCATGAAAAGAATGTTTCTATGCTCCATAAAACCGTCACCATACACTGTCTGCACCACACATTTGCCTTGTTCTCTGCGTTGTCATGTAACTTAGTTCGGTAAGGACAGGACAAAGCTAAATGATTCCAAATGTCATCCATGCAGTGATTACTTCTTGAGGGAGTTACAGTTTTTAGTATTATTTATATCAAAACCTGATTATTTGTCCTGTTTATTTTTCATGTTTATACACACAATATTTCACAGGCAAGTACAAAAATCTCTAGAGCCCTAACCTATAGGGAAAGGTCTCCCTGACGGATATGAAGAGAGTAATTATGAGGAACTGTGAACTGTGCAAATGGTTAACCGTTTTATAAGCATCGGTGTTATTGGGGAATATGATGAACATAATCTGTTGACGGCAACAAAATGTCAGCAGGTTGTCTCAAGACTTGTACTCTTATCCTTAAGTGACAGTCACATCTGAGCTTGCAAGACCGATGGAAAAAAATCATTCCGTTTTTGTGAAATTGCATTTCCCTAAAGGGTTGCACAATTTTCCACTGCTGCCAAAAAGTTCTGGAACTCAAAAGGGGAGTCAAAATGTGTTAACTATACTATAACCAAATCATACCAATAACATTGATGTCTGAACAACGATAATAATGATTATTATTTGTATTGTTGTTGTTATTATTATAATAGGAACAACAACAACAATAATAATTTAGGATTGTGTCCCTAATTTAGTTTATACTTATGTTTTGTGTTTCTTTAGATAAGATGAAGGACGCCATTATCGCTAAACTGGCTAACCAGGCTGCCGATTTCTACGGTGATGCATTTAAGCAGTGCCAGTATAAAGAAAATCTCCCAAAGGTTAGTAAACTTGCAGTTGCACTTGCAGGCACGCACGCATGTACGCACGCACACTCCACCACACAAACACATACCCCTTTTAAAGATTGTTATACCCAGGACTGGGCACACCACAGCCCCTGAAATAGTCGCAGCTGGTAATAAACTTGAATCCTACATGTGAGTTTATATTTGTGTGTGTGTTTTTGGAGGGCGTGGATCGGGGGGCGTGCGCGTGAGTCTTAGGGGTTTTGCTCTGATTTTCTTGTTTTTTTTTCTCTCTTCCTGTACCCCGTGCTGTGTGTCTGTGCTCCTCTGTGATTGCTGTGATGTTTGTTTGCCTGCTTGCTTGTTTTGGTGGTTGCTGTGGTGTTTGTTGCCGTGGTGCTCTCCCTGGTCAGTATTTTTATTTCCAGGAGGTGCTCCCGGTCCTGGCTGCCAAACACTGCATGATGCAGGCCACTGCTGAACTGCACCAGGCCGCACTGGCCGATCAGAAGAAGCGTTTTGGAGAGGAGATTGCTCGCCTCCAAGTGAGTGTCTGTTTGTGTGTGTGTGTGTGTGTGTGTGTCATACCTCTGTATGTGATTGCACTCACATACACACTATTTGTCTAAAATTGAGTGATGGTATACAGAGACATAATTATTGCTTTCTGTTGAGGTTTAACTTAAATTTAAACAACATTGAAAGACAGTATGTATCAACAGGCCTTATATTGTGAGCTTCATGTCATGTTTATATTCTGAGTTTTTCCATCTAATTTAGCTAAAATAGGCCGACCATTATTGCTCAAACATAACACATGGTTTACCTTCAGTTCTAATTCTCAGGTTTACACAAAATAGCAACCTGAGATATTACAAAAATTAATCAGAATATGTAGCACCTCATGCTAATGATATATAGCATCATATAGCCTCCAAAACGGCTGCGGTTAACAGCCGGCTACTTCAGGGATACAGTAGATGCCAAAGACCTTCCGTGAACCTCTGATGAATGTCAGTCATTTCATGTGATGTTTCTTGGCACTTTTCCATCTTTCAGTGGCCATAGATGTTTTGGTTGTCTTTTGAATTTAGTATGATTCACTGCCCACTGTGACCCGTAGCCTTTTTAGTACACAATCATGCTATCTGAAAACGAAGACTTGCAATTGTAATTGTACATTTATTGTACTAATTTGATGCTATGCTCATGCACAGTTAGTTTGAACTGTGTATAAGATTCACATAGACATATTTGATGCTCTGCAGCTTGAGAACTATTTCTTCTGTGATTTATGTGGTTCAGCTCATATTTACTTTGAATTTGAGGTATAGAATGTAACACATTTCTACATGTATATATATTTTGACTTGCAAAACGTTTTGATATTTTAATGAAACATTTTCTCAGTTTGGTGGTGGTTATTAACTTCCATCAATAGTAATATAAGTGATATTTGGATAACTTTCTTCAGAATTGTAGTTACACAGGTCAGATGATCAGAATATGTAAACACATTGGATTATAATTGTTGGTGGATTTGGTTTGGTTTTCCCAAAGACGATCACATATTTAACATTTTCTTTGTCTTTGTGTGTTCTTTTCTGTATCCCTGCAGCATGCCGCTGAGCTGGTGAAAACTGTTGCATCACGTTATGATGAGTATGTGAATGTCAAAGATCTGTCTGAACGCGTAAACAGAGCTCTTACTGCCGCCAAGAAGGACAACGACTTCATCTACCACGACCGTGTGCCTGAGCTAAAGGACGTTGAGCACATCGGCAAAGCAACACTTGTCAAGGCTACCGCCATTCAGAACCCTCTCAGCCAGAAGTTTAGCGGTACAAAATCAATTACTTATTAACTCCAGAATCCTTTCAGGCAGAGGTTCATTTGTGTAATGTAGGCGTACGCAAATTGTTTTGTGTATATCACCTTTCCACCAATCTGTGTGGTCTGAGGCTCTATTGGTCAGTGCTTGATTAACTAAAATGATCAAAGCTCTGATTTCTCAAAAGATGCAGTCAGAGAGTGGTTTGAGGTTAGGGAACTTATACAGACCACTACAAACTGTATCACTTGAAGCATGTCCTTGACCATGATGTACCTATGCTATACACCGTCCAACGTACTGCCTCCCTTGCAGTGTTTTGTAATTAGCCTGTAAAAGGGTTTTGACTTGCAGTCTCTATACTTGGATTGTCTGTAATTGTGTGTGTGTGTGTGTGTGTGTGTGTGTGTGTGTGTGTGTGTGTGTGTGTGTGTGTGTGTGTGTGTGTGTGTGTTCATTTGTAGACCTCTTTGAAAAGATGGTCCCCATGGCCGTGCAGCAGTCAGTGAGTGTGTCCAACCAGAGGAAGGCCGATACGGTCAACAGACTGGTGGGCGGCCTGAGAGAGGCCACTAACCTCTGCAACGGGTGAGGAGTTGTTAAAGTGTTCGGTCTGTGATCAAAAATGCAAAATCTTCTGCCACTATTAGGCTTATGTGTGTGTGTGTTGTGACACAATGGATTTCAAGCCTGTGGTGACGCTCTTGATCTATCAGAGACCACGGTTAGCATCTACAAGACTAAAATAATTTCTGTTTTTTATGTTTACGCCCCTAGTGTGAGATTGAAAAAAAAAAAAAAAAAATGCTTTAAAATGGGCACATCAGTAGTGCTCCACCCCTTAAGATCACCCTTTAATAAAAAGCACTCACAGTTCAGCTGTATCCATCAGACAATTACTTTGCCTTCATTTGGATATCCACTGATCATATCTCTCAGAATTGATAGCGAGTGGTAGCTCTATTTATTTTTTATGTAGTCTAGTTCTCTGTACTGTCAGTTTAGTTTGAACTAGCGTCTCTTTCGTGTGCCGTCATGTCATGCAATCCCATCCAACTGGTTCAAAGTGACTATGTGTTGATCCCTTTCCTGTGTGCATCACCAGGGTTCTGGCATCTCTGAATCTGCCGGCTGCCCTGGAGGACCTGTCTGGTGACTCTGTCCCTCAGTCCATCCTGGAGAAGTCCCGTGCTGTGATGTCTCAGGGTGGACTACAGAGTGTGGAGATGCTGATCAAGGAGCTGCCAGAGCTTCTCACGCGCAACAGAGAGATTCTTGACGAGGTCAGACACACAGTCACAGATAAACAACCCTTAACCCCTGACCTCTCATGTCAGCACTGTTTGTAGAAAAGGTCCTCCATATAAAACACCTGTTCTGGATGTCAATGTAGAGATGATGCATTTTTAAATAATTTAAGATCTATTTTCATGTCTATTTTTTCTTTTTTTCTAAAATACTATTGTAGTTAACTTTTTTTTATTGCAGTTTTCAGTCCATGGACCCTAATTTCATTGACGGACAACGAGCAAAGTCCATCCCGTATGAACTAAAGCTATAGCGTGGGAGCATAACGCAGACCCACCCATGTTTGCCCTTAGGATCGTGCTCATGGTATGACATCAGCTTTAGTTCATGCGTGGCGGACGTGCCAGTTACCCGTCAATGGAATTAGGGCCCCATGGTTTAACTGCATGCTGATGGAGAGAGGGGCAAAGCAGGGTATAAATGTCTAACTCAAAGTGGTTTTGAGAGGCTATGATGAAAGTCATCCATTTATGAGATTGAAGGGGACATTTCCCTAACGAGAGCCTTACCGGAACTATAGAGACTGCCCATTACTTTTTGTTGCATTTAACACTGCAGTGGTTCACAGAACATGAAACTATGAAATGTCGAGAAAACCTAGATGGAATATTGTAGAGTTTATTTTTTTGGTCAGCCAAGTACACTTTAAAAACATTAACTAGCTGTTCCCTATCATTTGTCTTTCTGATTGTTTTAACATGTTCCTACTGATGTTCTGTGTGCATGCGTGTGGATATGGTTGCATGCGTGTGCGCTCACATTGTAGTGAGTGTGTGATTACATGTACATGTTTGTATATAGTCTCTTAAGATGCTGGTTGATGAGGAGGCCACAGACAACGAGTTGAGAGCCAAATTCAACCAGCGCTGGAACAGAACACCCTCTGGCGACCTGTACAAGCCCCTGAAAACAGGTACAATCACAGTCCCTGATGTCTGGAAGAAGCATGCATCCATCCATCTGGTAGAGAGATCACCAGATAAGACCACTACTCAGAAATCCCCAAACCTTCTTTCACCCTGGTACACTCACAAACACCTAAACCCCTAAGACAGACAGACAGACAGACAGACAGACAGACAGACAGACAGACAGACAGACAGACAGACAGACAGACAGACAGACAGACAGACAGACAGACAGACAGACAGACAGACAGACAGACAGACAGACAGACAGACAGACACTCACCTGAGCCAAATACCACTTCCCTCCATCTGCGTAATGTACCTGCTCCTTCCTCTGTGTAATGTACCTGCTCCTTCCTCTGTGTAATGTACCTGCTCCTTCCTCTGTGTAATGTACCTGCTCCTTCCTCTGTGTAATGTACCTGCTCCTTCCTCTGTGTAATGTACCTGCTCCTTCCTCTGTGTAATGTACCTGCTCCTTCCTCTGTGTAATGTACCTGCTCCTTCCTCTGTGTAATGTACCTGCTCCTTCCTCTGTGTAATGTACCTGCTCCTTCCTCTGTGTAATGTACCTGCTCCTTCCTCTGTGTCCTCCACCTCCCCTCCAGAGGGAGCCAACTTCAGCAGTGTGCTGGACAAGGCGGTGTCAGCTGACCAGGTGGTGCGTGAGCGCTTCAACACCCACTGTGAGATGATCGCTCTTCTGTGTCGCTCTGAGGCGGAGCTCAGTGCCGCCATCCCCTCTGCTAACCCCACCAAAACACTACAGGGCAGTGAGGTATGCATCCTGACTCATCATGTGTGTGTCTGTATATTCTGTCTATATTATATTTTATGGCATATACATATCAATTGTGTACATGTTTGGGTACTATACCTGTGTGTGTGTGTGTGTGTGTGTGTGTGTGTGTGTGTGTGTGTGTGTGTGTGTGTGTGTGTGTAGGTGGTCAGTGTGTTGCGATCACAGCTGGCTCAGCTGGATGAGGTCAAGCAGGAGCGTGAGGTTCTGGAGGGAGAGATCAAGAGCGTCACGTTTGATCTGACTGCCTCCTTCCTGACTGCTCTGGCTCAGGATGGCGCCATCAACGAGGAGGCCCTGAGCGGTGGCGCGTTACACACACACTATGGCAACCACACGGAGCGCGTGCAGAACAGCCTGCGCTCTCAGGAAGACTTGCTCGCTAAGATACAGGTACGCTCACAACCAGGGGGGGGTTTGAGTAAGTTAGTTGATCACAGAATTTGAACTCAACTACAACAAGCCACTCGTACTCTCAGAGCAAAAATATGATTAGAAACTAAGAGTCTGTAGCCTGTTGAGCAAGCTGTTGAGGTCATCTGATTCTGGGTTGAGGACTGTTGCATGCATGCATGCACTCTACAACAGTTGTTTGATTGGCTAATGATTGCCATGCTGATAATACTGATACTGACTTTATGTCATCTCCTTGCCGAGCCTATAAATGAGGTTTGTGGTTAGCCATACAGCTAGTAGGTTAAGAGTAATAACTGATTCATGATGCATCACAAAGAATTGAATGTGAAATGGTGTGTTCACATAATTTTTTCATGTCCGTTATTACTCAATATTGCATCTTAGTCAGACATTTAATCAAGGGACTTCCTTACATTTGACAAACCTTATGTACACACTTTTAACTTCAGACTATGTCCAGAAGAATTTCCACACACACAGAGGACAGGCTTGCTAAAGGTTGAGCTCACAGAAACCCCCACAGTACCTCCTCCACCCAAAGCCCAGGCATGCAGCAGGGGTGTTTGCTCCACCTCCCGTGTTGAGTCACTCCTCTACTCCCCCCCTCTTTGTGTTCTATCGCAGACCTCTCACCAGGAGTTTTCAGCACTTAAGCAGTCCACCAATGAGGCCGACGCCAGGGACGACGTCCTGAAGAAGCTGGCCGCGGCTCACGACAGCTACACAGAGATCTCTAGCAATCTGAAGGAGGGCACTAAGGTACATGCACACAAAGCTACGCCAGTATCTTCAACAATTTGATGGTGTCCATGCGGACTTAAACATGCGTACTCTAAAGTACACATACATTGCCTTCAGTGTGAAAAAGGGTGCAACTATACACACTTAAAGGCGGAGTCTGCGATTTTGGGGGAAAGGTTGTTGATATTTGGGCTTAACAGCCAATCAAATGACACCCTCCCCTCTGTGCTCTTGAAGCAAGGTTTTGATTGGCTGGAATAAAAAGTGTATTGGTTTAGAATAGTGGACTCTACCTTCTCGCTGAAGTGCGTGCACACTTGCAGTCGGACTGAAAATATCAAGCAGAAGGAGGGCATTAAGTCAGCTGGTACTCCTTGAACTACACAAACATCACAGGCCACTTGTTATTGCACAGAGGGAAACAAAACACAGAGGTAAACTGAGAACTCCATCAACCTTAAGGAGGGCACCTAAGCCACAAACAGACATCATTATTTCCAGTACACAGAAGATGATCGAACACCACACACACACACACACATCCACACATCCCTCTATCCTCTCCCCCTTCAGACTCAAAAAGGTACATTAAATATTCACTCATTCTTATTCCATTTAGTCCCTTATTTAATGTGCTCCTCTCTCTTCTCCTTTGTCCCTTCTTATTTCTTTTGCTGTCTGTCTCTCTCTCCATTTTCTCCCTCCAGTTTTATAATGACCTGACTGAGATGTTGCTGAAGTTCCAGAATAAGTGCAGTGACATTGTGTTTGCACGCAAGACAGAACGAGACGAGCTCCTCAAGTAAGAACTTTCAGGTTCTCTGGTTGTGATTGACTGCAAGAGTGCACATTATGGTGTGAAATGTTGTTGATATGAAGATTTATGAAATGTGTGTGTGTGTGTGTGTGTGTGTTTTTTTTTTTACTGTCTGTGGCGCATTTGTGATGTGTTCATGTATTAAACGCCACTAAAATGCTCATTTCTGTGGATTACAGAGAACTGCAACAGAGTATTGCTCGTGAGCCCAGTGCCCCATCCTTCAACGTTCCAGCCTATCAGAGCGCTCCCAGCAGCACAAATCCCGCCCCTGGCTCGGGCCCCACTCCAGCTCCACGGACAGTTTTTGTTGTAAGTATAAAATCAGAGCATGCTCCTGTTTAGGACTCTCCAGCCAGGACCAGGTTTTTGGTGTAACCGTTCATGTGTCCTTGTAGCCCCCTCCGACTCAGGCTAAAGGCACCCCCCCTGCCAGACCACCACCACCCAGCATCACTCCACAGGCTGCAGGCAGCGCTCCTCCTGGCGCTCCCCCGCCCGGCAGCAACCCTCCACCAGTGGCTCCTGCTGCTTCTCAAGCCCAAGGACCCCCATACCCAACCTATCAGGGATACCCAGGGTAACGCATGGACACACACACACACACACACACACACACACACACACACACACACACACACACACACACACACACACACACACACACACACGAACAGCTGGGCACGCCTTTGAAGCAGTAGGTGTTTGCAGTTACAACACAGTACTTCACATTCCTTCACAAATCACACGCTAGTTGGTGTCACACCTATGTTTGTTAATCCAACAGTAATATGCTGTGTGTCTGACTGCTTGCCTGTCTTCTTGTGTCTTAGGTACTACCAGATGCCAATGAATTACAACCCGTACATGTATGGGGGTCAGTATGGAGTAGGAGTTCCCTACATGCCGTATCAGACGCCACCAGCACAGGGAGGCTACCCAGCACCTCCTCCCAACCAGCAACAGCAACCTTATCCCTACCCTCAACAGGCTGGCCAACAGCAGCCTTACTACCCTCAGCAATAAACACTTCTACCAGTCTTTTTCCTACCCTTTAAAATCTTCCCCCTCATCCCTCATGTTCTATACCTATACCATGGCTTGAGTCCTAACACCCTGAGGCCTACCTTCTAACCCAAGTCCTTGTTACACATCAGTAACTAGCAGAGCTCAAATGACTTGACATGGTGTTTCCTCAACACTTTGTAAACCACACCTATGTGACTACTACCCCAATAACTTCACCACAGACACAGTCCTACTAGCCCAGCAATAATTACTTTTATGTTCTTGTACCCTTGCACTCCATCCTGAAACTAAGCACTGCCTTTATCTTCCTTTTACGAGTGCTCTGCACCACACACCCTAAAGAACGAGTTCCTTAAATGGGGAGCTACCTCTGAAACACTTATTTTTGGCTGCATGTGAAGAACGTAATGCTGACTGACAGTTATTCTCCCTCAACAGAATCCACAAACTTTATTCTTTAAGCCCAACCACCTCCCTTCCCTTGCTCCCCCCCCTCCCTTTCACTGACGTCCAAAGTTAGAAAGGCGCTTGTTTGGGGCATGCGTCTTATTTTTATATCGAAAACTTCAGTACCACCTTAACTTGCTTGAAGGAGTATAATCATATAGGAGAGTAAGCAGTATATTCTAGTGGGAGTTCATAATTTTGTGTACATGCTGGTCATTGTTGGGAGGTACAGTCTCTTTAAAGTTTTCTTTATTGCTATTCTTTTTGTTGCTCTACATCCATCATTTTAGTCAGTGCTTTTGGAGGGCTTCACTGATGTAATTACTTTATTAACAATCAACTATGTTTGTGTTTTTATGTTTCCACGTGGGATTAAAATCTGGACATAAACCAGGTGCTCAAGTGGTCTGTTCTGATCTCTGTGTGTGTGTGTGTGTGTGTGTGTGTGTGTGCACGTTTTAAGTAATGTGTGAGTATCCATCCAAAAAAAATTATCAAAAAGGCTATATTTGGGGTGGTGAGGGAGAAGAGGGAACAGCTAGTTAGCTAGCATACTTTCATGTTGGCATGGTAACTAGCTATTCATTGTTTTTCAGAGATTTTGGAAGGCAATTTGGTAATGGTACATGTTATTGTCCTCAAAACTGGTATATAAATTAAGGTAATCACTGCAGAATATGGGGCGTGGAGGAGCTATGACTGCGGTGGGACATAACATATTGCCCCGCCCACAAGTGTGCTAAACGACCAATGACCAACTAGGGAGAGAAAATAGACCTCTGATGTCATACCAGCACTACTTGGTAGACGACCTTTTGCACTCCACACAGATCTTTGCCATTCCAGTGCAGGCTGCCATTAAGGTTTGCTTGTAGTAATCTTAGGACACCAACTTGAATGCATCCATCTAATAGCTCAGATTGAGAAATTTCGCCATCCCAACTCTGCTCTTATACTTAGAACAGGAATTCAATATTTGATCAAGTTCCGAGGTCTAGTCATCAAATTGTAGAAAGACAAATACCAGTGAATGTAGCTATGAAGCAATGGTGTAACTTGCCTCATAATTCACTCAAACTTATGATTGTGTTAGACAACCAGATATGTCAACACCACTGACACAAGAAGCATTCTTGTCTGAAATAATTATTAACATTTCTAAACAATAACTCCATAACTCAAAAGGCATCTGATCAATGCAGGTATGAGTGGGACTTTGGTTGTTAGCCTAGTAATCAGTCAATCAACAAGTTATAGCCAGATGTCAAATTGATTGTCCGAGCTGTGTGTTAGCAGAGAAGAGTAGTGGGAGCAATCTCAGGTCAAACTGAAGAGAAAGATGTGCCACCATTCCATTCCATCAGTCATGAATAACTAACAATTTTATTGTGGTTGTGTTTTTTTTTACAAAAAAAAACTGAAAAGGTTTCAGAAAATGTCTGCAATGGTTTCAAGATAAATATGGTTTCAAGGTAAATATGTACCTGTTGATTAATATGCAGTAAAAAAAGGTCACAAAAAATTCAAATTTGCTAGTGGGTATTCATGTACATTGACATAGAAACCTACCATACATGCCCTAAATGTTAAAAGAGAATTACCGCTGTTGGTCAGAGAACCCTCTTTCGTGTGCATTGATAGAAAACTAGCAGAAATTAGTAGAGCTTGTACTAAGATGATGTCTTTGGCCTTACCAACATGAACACAAACTTGTTTCTCTCTCCAAGAGCCACACAGCCTTAGAATACACATAGCAAGTTGAATACCCATGTAATAGAATAATCCTTTTGGATATATCCATTGAATCAAACTACCACCATTCATGACAAAAAGATTCCCATATTCCCAGCACCGACAAGAAATTACTCAGAGTAATCAAGACTTGAATGTATCTGTCATTCTCAACTTAAATGCATCTGTCTTTCTGTGTTTCCCTAAACATGTAGACAATGCCACCACTCCAAAGAAGAATGCTATTACCAACAACCTGAAGTCTTTGAGTAAGACCATTTCCAGCAGAACAGGTACTGTGACATACCATTCACCTGAAAGACCCCACTCCTCTCCCTCAAGGGCTGTACTGGATACCTAATAAAGTTGTGGAAACTGACTGCAACCACGACAAATTGATAGATAAGATAAGCATTTACTGTGCCAAAGAAAGACGTGTTTCTCTAGATAGGCGTGGACTTCTGAAGAGGAGCACTATGTTGACATTATGAGATCAGATGGACAGGTGCCTCAAGCTGACTGTCAAAAAGATTCAGATTAGGCACAGGCACTCATGCAATGTCATCAGAAGCTTGTCAATTATAGAGGGACAATGTCCGAAAATGACTGAGACACCCGGTTTCATTTAGCCAGTATGTGCATTTGAATTCTCTCAGTCACAGTGGTTCTGCAGAACACAAGAGGCTGGAAAAAAAGCTGAGAAAAATAGGAAAAGTTGTAGAACCCCAGGAATGGGTGAGCTGCATGGTTGCAAGTCAGAAAAGAGAAAGGTGAGAATATGCATGGATCTTAAAGATCTAAATCAAGAAGGAGAAGTACTCCATGAAGACAATTTAGGAGGTATACAACAAGAATGGAAAAGCTACAATGTTCGATAGGCTGCAACATTTCTGATGTTTTTTTTCTGCTGGCATTCCTGATGATCTTAAGCCAAATGGGATTTGTTTGAATGTGAAACATTGGGATGTATAAAGAATGTATTTTCCAGCTCTGACATTGGTTGTTAACTATGTGTGCCCAGCTGAGTTGTCATGGCAACGATAGTCAGACGCATAGAATGTTCCTCAACTCATTTTACGTCTGCTTTAGGCGTTCACAAAGATGACCCTTGTATTTCACTTGTCAATATGTCAATAGGGCTAGAGGGCAAGGGGGTTGGAAAGATACCGCATTCGGATCAATGAAGAGTTATGTACATAAAGTCTTGGAAACTGAGCAGGTAAGGGCAGAGACCTTTGTTGAGTTGCAGGATGCCGTGACTCATCTTCCAAACCACACTGAGTGTGGAATAGACTGAGCCGGGGCTAATTGCAGCAACCTGTATGGGTGGAATGTAATAAGGATGGTGGAAATAAATGCATTGATGTGTTCAGTAATTGCCAGTGAAGTGCAATCTCTTTGGATGACATTTTGTTGACATCAATTCAGCATTAAACTCCAAAAAAAATGGAGTGGAGAGATTAAGTGACTTCCAAACAATATAAACAATACATTACTCTTCAATCTGTCAGGTCAAAGAAGTAGTTCAAATACAAGACAGCTGATGTCATGATAGCATTGCCATATGATATCGATTCCTCCCGTAAATTATTTAAACTGATTCATCACACTTTAATGACAGTATACAGATGTGCAGTGGATCACACTTTAATGACAGTATGCAGATGTGCAGTCAGTGGATCACACTTTAATGACAGTATACAGATGTGCAGTCAGTGGATCACACTTTAAAGACAGTATGCAGATGTTCAGTGGATCACACTTTAATGACAGTATACAGATGTTCAGTGGATCACACTTTAACCCTCCTATTATGTTCAAATTTTACTCACATCTATTATGCTTGGGGTCAATTTGACCCCAGCAATTTAAACCTCCAAAAAATGATTATAATATTTTTTTTTACCCAAGTTTATGTGTCAGGTACCTTAGGTTTGTTTGTTGACTACCTAAATAGCCCTTAAAAATAAAACAATACCCCCACCCACCCCCCTTATACATCCAGAATACATGTTATGCTACTATGGAGAAATATGCAGATCACCATCAAATCTCACTGATTGACTTAAAATTGGAAAGAGATATCCTTCTGGTGTTTTATGGCTCCATATTATTTCTAAGTACATATTGTTGTTATCTATAACATATGGAATAGAAAACTATTTCTGTTATCAAGAATAGTAACAATGTGATGAAAAAAGTTTATATTTCTTATATATTTTATACAATTAAAACAGCCTGGGGTCAAATTGACCCCAAACAACACCTATGCGTAAAGCATGTGTACAGGACATTGAAAACATATCATCATGTTCATTTTGTGTTTACCCAGTTGTCCCCATTAGATTACGAAAAGTCATTAAATATGAAGCAAAAAAAACGATGCTAATCATTTATTTAGAGACGTTAAACATTGAAAAGGGTCAAATTGACCCCAAACATAATAGGAGGGTTAATGACAGTATGCAGATGTGAGGTGGTTGGTTTTATCAGTTCATCTGCCTATTCTTTTATGCTACGCTTTTCATATGATGACTACCATTGGATGATTAGGCTACTCTGCAGACAGATAGCCTGTTTGGTAAATACAACCTTCTGATGTTACTAGATTTGTTTTAAGGACAGCCAAATGCTCATCTTCTGCAAACACCAGGACGGTTTATCCCACTGGTTGCAGTCAATACAACAGTGGTTTTGACTTTTCTTTCATAGTTGAGGAAGTGTGTTGCACTCAAAAATGTAAACACAAAATACTACAATTAAAATAGAACAGTGCTTTGGATCAAGGCCAGATTCTCCATTTTGGGCGATGATTTATATTAATTTATATTATTTATATGCAATTTCACTGAGTTTGGAGACAATATGGGCAGCACATTATGCAAGTTCAATCAATGTGTCAATCTTAATTGTTTGGCATATTTGATAGTTGATGACAACTGTTTCACTACGGCGCATTTTCAATTTCCTTGCCACTGCTTTTAGTCTGCACAAGTGATATATGGCGAATCGTGTGCTTGCCAGAAATGGAGTGGAAACCATATCCAAACGACACAAACTCGGCATGTGGCCGGGTGGGTTTGGGATCGCACCCACTCTGACCCCCAGAGGCCTGTTGAGAGTGACACAAAAACCTCCTCATAAGCGCAGTTAAATCGAGAACCCATAGGATGGGACCAGCACAGGAACAAATCAGAGAATATCCGGCATCACAAGGACAAGTAAAAACACCGTCAACATTACCAGCAATGCGACCTGTGATTCGGTCGGGCACACGACTGGCTAGTAGCGATGTTGCGGATTGGATGCAAAAGAGGTCGGAATAGTTGAGGGGGAGGGGGAAGAAGGAAGGCTGTAAACCAGGCTAGAAAATATATGGTAGTGAGAAACCAAACGCTTCTGTGCAAACATCGCAGAAGGGTATTGAGACAGGCACGGTAGACGTCATAAAGTGTCGATAAGGTTCGGGAGACTAAAACGAGTCGTAAAACACAGACGACGAGTTGTTGAGCAGCAGATTCTGTGCTGTCACGGTGAGGGAACGGTGTTGACAGAATCAAGCTGATCCGTCAGTTGTTTGTTTTGTTCTGGCAGCTAGCTAGCTAACGTTAGCTAAGGGGACCTTTACAGTTAATGTTAGCTAGCTGGCGCTAGTATTATGAGAGTGATTTGCCACTAACGTTAGCCGTGTATGACCAAACGTACTAACGTTAGCTCTTAAGTTTTGGGATAACGTAAATGTTAACGGCATACATGCAATTTAGCTGTTTGTCAAAGTATACATAGTGTCGTCCCCGTTCTGTACGAGCGCGTTTCACTGATGTTAATAACAGTGCACCGTTGCTTAAATATTACTGAACGGATCTGTAAATTACGCCAGGTCTGACCTCTGGTCTGTTGGCTAGCTAGCTTCTTGCAGTACCATTAGCTAACTAGCAAGCTAGTTAGTTAGTTCGCTTTCTGCTTACATTACAGTTAACAGCTCATTTTGCAGTGAGACATCACGGTGAACTTTATCTGCGGCTGTAGTTTATCCTAACCTAGCACTCCGGGAGACACTTGGGAAAAGCAAGATCCGCCAATGGCTTCGTTAGAGGACCGTGGGGATATGGGGGTAGCGGCCGCCTCAGGTTCCTCGGGAGGGGGACACGTAGTCGGGGCCATGGGAGGAGGCCTAGAGGCCGGACCAGGGGGCGCTGGACTGCCGGGGATTCAGGAGGAGCCAGGGCTGCGAAGAGAGGCCTCCAGTACCGACGCTGACCCAGACGCACCGCCGAAGAAACGCGTTCGACTACTGGAAGGCGAATCTGGAAAGCTCGAGGAGCGGCTGTACTCAGTGCTGTGTTGTACTGTATGCCTAGACCTGCCAAAGGCGTCGGTCTATCAGGTAAAACAAACTTTGTCAAGTAGCTTGGGAACGCTAACTCACGCTAGCTAATCTGCTATGCGATGAAACGTCAGCTAGTCCCATAACCTAAATTCGCACGCTTGCAGAAAACTTGGCTATGTCCCAAGCAGTCAGACCAGATACGCTACTTGTCTGGACATGTTAAGCTAATTACTATGACCTAGGACGCGAGAGGTTATAAAGGTGACGTATAATTAGGGGTAGCAGAGAGGGTTAATGAGGGTTAACATATTTTGGGGGTTAGAAGGTATGGACTTTCTGGTTGGCAGGGATTGTGATAAAGAGGAACAACTGTGGTGGTAATCTGTTCTCTCCGGACATTTTGAAAGAAGGTCTTTAAAAATAAACCTATGGAAATTCAACACTGGCATTTGATTTCTTGTTTTTCACAAAAGAGTTCAGCCAGTTACTGTCAAGAAATGTATATTCTTATCAGCAAGTGTAGTGAATCATTGTGGCAAAACCACCAGCACTGAATGAATCACTGTGGATTTAATCCCATCACAGTATCCAAATATCTGCTTTGTGTTTGCTGAGGCAGTTTGTTCGTTAACTAGTGTAGCTCAACCCATTACATATATGTGTTTGTGTGTGTGTGTGTTTGTGTTTGTGTGTGTGTGTGTATGCATGTGTGCAGTGTACGAATGGGCATTTGATGTGTGCAGGCTGTTTTATCCACCTGCTTGCCGACGCACGTCTGAAAGAGGAGCAGGCTACCTGCCCTAACTGCCGCTGCGAGATCAGCAAGAGCCTGTGCTGCCGGAACCTGGCGGTAGAGAAAGCAGTCAGCGAGCTGCCCACAGACTGCACCTACTGCCTAAAGCAGTTTCCCCGCTCCAGCCTTGAGCGCCACCAAAATGAGGAGTGCCAGGACAGGTCTTTGCACCCCAGAATGCACACAAACACGCACAATTGTTCAGAAAGGGAACTCGTATCTCTGTGTATATATGCTGAAGACAAAAAAAGTTGTAAACATATAACATGAACATATAACGGCAACAACATATTCGATCACCCATATTTCTGTCTATCCACTATTTTACATAGACATAGTCTGCCATTGGTTTTCAGGAAACCTTTAGAACTACAGAGTTTTTTGGAATATGTTTTTATGAAGAGCCACACCCTTCATGTCTTTATGGCTAGCATTTGTTGTATATACAATTTGCCAGTAGAATTGTATTTTTGCATAGCAAACTCAATATATAGTGTAGGAGAACAAAATGTGGAAATTGCTTGGAGTGTTGTCATATTCTGGCTGTCTGCCATTTTTGGTCTCAACTCAAACTTGACCTTAATGGGAAGGTTGCATCTTGACCTAGCCAGGTGGGAGACACAACAGACATGCTTCCATTTACAGTGCACGTGATAAGATGAGATAACATAAACACGATTTCACAGATCAAGTCTGTTCTCCATTATTTGGTTATGGACATTATCAAAAGAAAAACAGAGTGTAGTAAACCTATACATTGATATTATTTGCAAACCAACTGTTCCTGAAGTGAAAATGCAAGACAAATGTTTCACAAATTGGTAAATGTGTGTTGTCATTTTTGGATCGAGCACTCACCTGTAGGCCTAAGTAAGCTAAGTTAGGACTACGGTTTGTACATTTGCACATCATGCATAGAACTCATGTTGTAGGAAATCTGTTTTTGTTATCTATAAAGGGGGTATTTATTTAAAATGTGATCTGATATTCACAGTTGTACAGCTGCTGATTTTTCTGAGTTTATTTAGCTAATTCTGATGCGATGGAACATGATCAGGTCGGACCACTCTTATTCAGACTACTGACAGTTGTTCCCCAAGCTTGCAGACACACACATCTAAAGTCAAAAGTCATATGTAACATTGGCCGGTGTGTGGTGTGTGACTTGTTTTGTAGAGTGACAAGGTGTAAGTATGTCAGGATCGGCTGCCCTTGGCAGGGGCCGTTCCATGAGCTTCCAGCCCACGAGGTTGAGTGTTGCCATCCGAGCAAGAGTGGGCAAGAGTTGATGGGCATCCTGAGTGACATGGACGGGCAGCACCGCAGGGAGCTCACACTGTACAGTTCCATCTTCAATCTGCTCTGCTTTGAGAAGATTGGCTTCACAGGTACAGACACTCACATGCACTGTTAACATGTGCACAACCATGGCGTTAATGCTTCACACTGTAAGCTTTACGCTAACTTACTAAGACAAACCCAACGTCTCAAAAACACATTTTGACCCGGGCCTTGTTATATCTGCTGTTTGGTTCCAGAGGTGCAGTTCCGGCCATATCGCACAGATGATTTCATCACACGTCTATACTATGAGACGCCACGATTCACAGTGCTCAATCAGACATGGGTACTGAAGGCGCGGGTCAATGATTCGGAGCGTAACCCCAACCTGTCCTGTAAGCGTACACTCTCCTTCCAGCTCCTCCTCAAGAGTAAGGTCAACACTACACTGGAGTGCCACTTCCTCCTGCTGAAGGGGCCCTATGACGACGTGAAGATCCAGCCAGTCATCCAGTACCACGTCTTCTCCAATGATGCCAATGAGACTGAATACGCCCCCCTACCCATTAACGACTCGGTGGAGTGCAACAAGCTACTGGCTGCCAAGAACATCAACCTGCGTCTTTTTATCTTCCAGATCCAGAAATGAGAATGGGTGGGGCCGGAGGGATGGAGAGGAGAGGATAAGAAAGGACAGGAGAGAAGTACCACTGAAACACAGATACCTCTGTATGAGTGAGAAGAAACGGAGAGCAGGACAGAAGGAAGCCAAGAGTTCGGTATTGCTGCAGCTAGGTCTACCGGTCACATCCATGTGTGTGTGCTTGAGTACGTGTGTGGATGGAGTGTGAT
The DNA here is from genome assembly GCF_900700415.2 of Clupea harengus. Lineage (NCBI taxonomy): Eukaryota > Metazoa > Chordata > Actinopteri > Clupeiformes > Clupeidae > Clupea > Clupea harengus. Next base: position 24,341,355 of record NC_045170.1, on the reverse strand, counting down.
TATGTCCCAAGCTTTAACCATGGCTTTAATCCTGGTGTGATTGAGATGTGTGTGTGTGTGTGTGTGTGTCCGTGTGTGTGGCAGGAAGGTGCAGTTTTTGCCAGTTGGGAGGGGGAGGGGGGGGGGGGCAGCGATTCCATCTGGATGTTTTTATTTAAAGTGTATGTGTGTGTGTGCATGTGAGTAATAGTAGTAATGTGTGCAGACAACTGAGTGCTGGGATGAGTCTTTGTCCCTGTAAGCTAACTCTGATTTGAATTCTTTTAATAATAGTGTGTGAGGACCTTTTTACTTGACTTGGATTGGTCGCGGTCCAAGCAGTGGAGCTGCCAGAGCCCTATTAGTAGTTAAATATATTTGAATGCTTTTTCAGTGTCCGCAGAAACACAAGGCTTAGAGCCATACTAGCATGTAAAAGCCTACACAGTGCATCGTATCAGGCATATGCAGTGACTTTAAATCCATATTTTTTTTTCAATCATATCCTGGGTAGGCTGATGGAGCCGGACCACATTCACTGCATTTTTGCGATGTTCACTGTGGTCCGTAAATCCTATGTCAGGATCTGTTTCCATCCATGGTTTTGTGAATGGGTGTTGACTTGGCGCATAATCAAAGCAAATCCAATCGATTACTGTGTGACAGTAATTGAGTGACAGTTACTGATTTAATTGCTACATGACAAAAATGTTTCACATTTGGTGATTTAGCTATTGTGAACGTCCTGAAAGTGTCTGACAAGCCACATCAAATTCGGCAGTTATCTTTAGCCAATGCTAAAAAGTTAATACGATAGGTCAAAGGTCAAACTCTTCATCTGCAAAAGGCTATTGCTTTTTGAGGGAGTCTGTCATTTAATGAATATAGCTCTATACTGTGAACGTGATGTTGAGTTTTCATGAAACTTGTTACTGGTAGATTTTGTCAGTAGTACAGTACATTTTTGCCAAAAATTCACATGTTCCCCATCATTAATCTACTGAAAAATTGTAGTTTAAAGAATCCGCATTCAATATGAAATTACATATGCAGTGACTTTTGTGATTTTTTTTTTTGTGTGTGTGTGTGTGTGTGTGTGCGTGCGTGCGTGCTTTGACAAATTGTAAAGTAAAACTGCTTGAAAGCCTTGAGCTGTTCTAAATTCTCCCCACTGGTGCATCTTCAGCTAAACTGCTTGGACCCTGTGTATTGCTGCTTGCAGCTCCCCCCCCCCCCCCCCCAAGGTTTCTATGTGTGTTTGATTGTGTCTGTGAATATCTTGGGGGGTTGTCATGGAAACACACCTCCAACATCCTTAGACTCAATCTGTCTGCTCTTTAAAGACTGAGCCCTGACAGATGATTTGGTTGTGATCAAAGGCCCTGTGAGTGTGGAGCCCTGTCAAAAAGGGATTGACGGTGATTAGCGAAGGTACAGGAGGTGTTACAGTCGGTCGAGTGTTTGAAGCAGGAATAGGACGAGCAAAAGTAACTTATGGGCCCATTCATAACACACACACTCACGCTTTGAATTTGGATGTGGTGTTTTGATGCACAAGGCAGACGGAGTGAGTCATGGTTTAGCCTGTGCACTCTGGACGTGGAACCCTCCTCAGAAGCCAGCCCTCAGCAGAAAAGACTTTACTTGAATTCATCTGAGAAACGATGTGTAGAGACTGTAATTATTCTACTAGGATATAGTTTGTGCTTATAACTCTTCTTTTGCCAACCAATCTCACGCAGTCTGGCTGTACATGTGCCTTTCTATTAAAACTAATCTCAACTAAATATTGTGTGTCAGTGTTTGTCAGTGATGGTGAAGCCACTCAAACTGCTGCGAGAAGAACACATTTCAGAGTGAGTAGGTTTAAACAACAGACTATATACTGGAATGGCCTTCCTGACCTGGATGAAAAATGGATACAAACAGCAACGTCAGGTGGGGGGGACTAACCTACTGGGTGCATCAAAAACCCAAACGTTTCATCAGCATTCTCCAGCTAACTATGGTTACAGCTACCGCCCTAGCCTTTTGGTGGCTCTTTGGAATAACATCATCCACCCGGTGGTCGTCCCAAGCTATGAACAATTGTGAAGGTTTCCATCAAGCTGTAAGGCTTCAGCTGTTGCAAAAGAGTACATTCTGGGAGGTAGGGTGACTGGGCCTCCCCTTCTACTGGAACATGATCTGGACCAACTCGACTGCCACGTCAAAACACAAGAACAGTCCACCAGCTGTTGAGGTAAGTAATTAATATGAAATAACCTTTATTTCAAACCAGAATTATGTCCATAGTTAGACTATACAGAATACACGAATCATGTAAGAATCAGACTATTGCCCCTCAAAAAAAGTCAGCTTGGTATTGATGTCAATGTTTGCTAAAACCATGCTCCAACCTTGAGTAGACCAACTATATTAACAATGGCAATAACATGGTTACATGCACTGAAGTATTTGAATCCTGCAGGTTTTGTGACCCTACTGGTTTCATATGCATACTTTATTAGCTGCACCCATTGTGGGTTTGTGGATCATATGACAGTTAGTCCATCCTACTTAACGGCCTGAATGAAGACGACAACGGCATTTTGAGTATACTGTGTATCTCTTCTGAGTTGGATATAAACTATTGTATGACAACAGTTGTTACCACATTTAGCCTTACACGATTGAGACAAGACCCAGTAGGAAGCTTAAAGTTGTATGCAGAGGTTTGGGCGCCCCTGAGAATGTTTCCTTAAGTGAACACAGACATTCAAAAGGAAATGGAGACTGAAAATACTATGCACTGTTACTTTGTATTATGACCGCTGCTGCAAACGGGCAGGCTGTCACACGAAGTTGTGAACGTGTTTTTGCTTTTTTTGGTCGACGATTTCATATACTTCACCAGTCCACAATAAACCGTGGTATGTAAGTGTGTGTTGCACTTGGTGCTAGCGCCCCGTGAAGTGGGTTAGGGTTAAAGCATTTTTTGGCCAATTGCACAACAACAGTTTGGCACGTTCTCAAATGTTCATGGCAAGCTCGCGTCAAGGAGACATTACCCTAGCTAATTACAATTCATTTGTAGAGTGTCGCCATCTAGTGGATAATGGGCAAAGCAACCACTATCTTGTGAGATAAAGGTTGAAAGTTGAAACTAAACGAAATGTGACATCCTGCATCACCTCTGTCAGATTAACATTTGGTTTATTTGTTAGTATGATACTTCATATTTCTTGAGGAATTGTAGGGCATACGTAAAAAATGCAAATCTCCTAACAAGAGTATGTGTTTGAAACATGCCTGTGAAAATAAATGTGTTTTTTTGTGTCTGACGGGTTAACAAAAAAAGCTAAAAGGTGCCAAAACATATCTCTGCAGGTGTTTATATCTTAAATACATTCATGCAGTGAAGTTTATCATAGCATACAGTTTACATTTTCTGTCCCATGTCTCCAGAATGACTGATCCGATCTGAGTGCTGAGAACAGATTAAGTTAAAATTGTGTTGTTCGGCCATAATCACCAAAGGGGTGTTTGGAGAAATTATTTCGGTTTGATGAAAAAAAAAAAAAACTCTTGACTACTGTGGGTGAATAAGCAAATTCCGGATGCAATTTCATGAAGCCAGTCCAAAAACTGAAGCCTACAAATTGTCTTCTTGAGGTGTATCTGTTGTCTGTGGTAGTGGCATGTATTCACTAACCCATCATGAGTATGTAGGGGTGGCTCTGGGATGCCAGACACCACTGATAAGCATTCTGGAGGTGCCGTGGGCCTACTTTTAAACATGTAAGGAGGTGCCTGCTTGAAAACTCCAGTAAAATGTTCACAAAGGTGGCTTTGTTATTGTTGTTGTATGTTGTTGTTGAACAGTGGATACAAATTCATAAATAAGTCTTTTATGTATAGAGGGAGGGTTTTGAGAGCATAATGTTAAGTTCAAAAATACTTCAAACACCCCCAAAAGTCAGTAGGCTATTTTAAGGCCCAACTTCTCTATTATAATAAAGTCAATTTGTATTTGTAAAGCATGGTGTGCATATTTGCAAATCGTGGAGCATTTATAAATCACATTATGATTGTTTGCAAATCATGCAGTATTTTAAATAGTTTTTGTCACTAAATTGATCCCATAGACCTAGCATAGCTTCTGGGCTAGCAACCTGAGAGTAGTTGATACTGTAAGATTTCTGTATATGGTGTGCAATTTTAAACTATTTTTGAATTCATGTTACTAAACTATCCACTCCCAATGTTGTCATCAAGGTTTTCATCTCCTGCCTTGACCATGTTCAATCCATGGTTGACGTCCATAGGGAAAAGGTGGTCTACAAGGGGCAAATAATGTCTTCTCAAACTAGCTTGTATATTAAGCTCATTTTGTCTGATCATTATTAGAAATCCTTTCTACTTGACGTCTGATCTCTGATTGGCAACTGCCTGAATGGACAGGTTATGCTGGAGTTGTTGTGTCTGTCCCAGCAGGGATGGATTACCGAACGGGCCTACCGGGCCCAGGGGCCCATGAGCTCAGGGGGCCCCTAAGCTCGAGCCTCTGCGTGAAGTCGCTGTTATGTATCTGTTATTTGTGGTTGAAAGAGGTGTATTTTGTTAATTTGCTGTTGGCTTTAATTAAGTGTACCTGCGCTGTGTTAGAAAATGTGCATGTGCGCCAGGGGCATAACTATTGACAATGCAGCCAGCGCAGAGGGTTTGTAGTCAAAAGAGGCCCTGCCTTACTACTTTTCTCAGACATACTGTATGACTGTCATATTGGCGCTAGTTTACTGCGACTGTGATCAACGATGAATTTGTTTTGAATTCTCAATGATACCTTATGTTTTATATGCCCTCGAAATGGTAAACCTGTCTGTCATGGTTTTCATCATTTTTGGTAAAAAAAATCGTCAGTAGCAATTTATAACACAATTATATGCTTATCCTACATAAACTAGAGAAACTGTAAAAAAAAAAAAAAAAAAACATTCAATTAAATGCATACTTTCTTATTTTCTTTATTTTTGTCATATACAGTTATGCAATGATGATTGCTGGGTAATATGTATCTTGTTTTCCAATGTCAAGTTTCTATTTGATCATGTGACGAGACGGTACGCTGTAACTAGTTTAGGCGCAAAATCTGAACGTCAAGAACGTCAAAATCTGAACGTTTACATGTCCAGGCCCAGGGGCCCATGGTTTCATAATCCGTCCATGTGTCCCAGTTCAGAGGGTGCATGGCTTCCAGCGTGGTGTGGTAGCAGAGATGGGCAAGAAATAACACCCTAGAACATGGGTGTGTGCAGGGGTTGTCTATTTTCATGACAGTCTCTAAGAATGCCGTGAGATTGGCGAGGAATATTTGTTTCTCTCCTTTATGCTTAGGTCAGGGAAACTGGTGGAGGGCGACACTAAAAACTCCTGTCTGGCAAGGTGTGCCGAGTCATTTTCAGTGATGCCTGACCATGCAGTTGTGAAGTGCCTTTTTGTTCTCTGCAATCTGATCTGAGAACAGTGGTTAGTTGTTGTTTTCCAGTAAGCCAATTATTCCCCTTTTGGCAGAGGAGGTGACGGCACATATCAGGATGTAGGACATTCACAGCAGGAGCTTGAGCAAGATCTAAACACCGGAAAAGGCCAGCGGAACGGATGATATCCAAGCAACCTTGCAAAACCAAGCAGGGACTCATTGGTATTGGAATGGTGATCTTGGGCCAGAGAGCAGTGAAGGACATTGCTCAGAGACCTACCTGCCATGCTCATATCATCGCCTCATGAGTGGATGTTGACGCCAGGCTGGTCCACATCACAAACAAAGATGGAAAAAACAAAGATGGGCCTCACCATGGCCTTTACATGCTCATGACACAAAACACACACACATGAACACCAACCCAGCCACCTACTGTGAGGAGGATTCAGCGTCAGGAGGATTCAGCGTCAGGAGGATTCAGCGTCAGGGTGATTCAGCGTCAGGGTGATTCAGTGTCAGGGTGATTCAGCGTCAGGGTGATTCAGCATGAGGAGGATTCAGCGTTGGGGTGATTCAGCGTCAGGGTGATTCAGCATGAGGAGGATTACATCTTTACAGCGTGAACTGTGAGGATGTGTTGTGAGGGCGATTCGGTGTGAACTGATCACATCCACTACTTCTATCCTCTTTCTGTACTTTCTTTTTTCTTTTTTTTTATCAGTTCATGACTTCACAGTTTGTTTTACAATACAATGTTCACCACACTCTTATTAGACAGTCCATCTCAACACACATTTTTCTCTGGAATACCAAAGACCATGTCATTCATACCTTTTGTGTTTCTTGTCTGATTTCAGTGTGGCCTAAGCAAGACATTTTCCGCCACATCTCCCACCAAGTAAGTTTCAGACATGTGGTTCCAAGCATTTGTGTGATTCCTGTAGTTTGCCGTGTCGGGTCCACATACCAGGGGGGTCGGCTCCACACCAGGGGGTCGGGTCCTCACACCAGGGGGTCGGGTCCTCACACCAGGGGGGTCGGGTCCTCACACCAGGGGGTCGGGTCCTCACACCAGGGGGTCGGGTCCTCACACCAGGGGGTCGGGTCCACACCAGGGGGTCGGGTCCACACACGAGGGGGTCGGGTCCACACCAGGGGGTCAAGTTTTTGAAGGTTAGCTTCAGCCAGTTAGCAACCCGTTTTGAAGCGCCACAAGTTTATACATGTGGTTTTCTGGTAGGGGTTACATTTTGCAGGACAAAAAAAACTATAAGTAACCTAATTAAAGTAGGAGGTTTTGTACGCCCAGTGTGTAAGGTTTGCAGCACACTATCCATCTGATGGCAACCTAATTACAACTCAAAATAATGTACTTACTGGTAGAAGTGCACCCACTTATGAAGGTGAATTATAGTGCAAGTACCAGCAGAGTATGATTATATTTGAACCATTATAGGAGAAAATTCCAACTCAAAAAACACTGTCCTGGACCAACACAATCTCACAGAGAACTGCTGAAGCAACTACTACTACTACTTATATTTATAGCCCACAAGAAGCTGTTGCATAGATCTTACACATGCATTTTAGAAATCATGAAAATTAAGACTTATTTATATTGTACAGAACACAACAATAATTATATTAATGGGTGCTAATGTAGGATGTTGTTCAACCTCCAGAGATATGCAAAAAATCAATTTCTTCATTCAAAGTCATCATCATATCACCTACACATTACACTTTCATATAACACGACATGACACCATTTAATGATGTTTTTTTTATTGTTTCACATATAGCCGAAATATAAGGCTAATATAATAGTAGATGCAAATCTCAGCAGACAGTCAACTTTATCGCTATCCTGCAATAAAGAATGTTGTCAACATGCACGCGCAAGGAGGCTCATGCCCTACACTAAACTCATGCGTCAACTGGCAGTTTTCAAGCTGGGAACATCCACCAAACCACATAGATGACATACATCTGTGGCCATCTGTAATGTAGCAACTAATTGGTACTTCCTGGGCTGAACTAGCTAGCATAGCAATGGCCATTGAGATTAATGACGGTGGTACTTCCTCACTCTCTCCAGGTCCATACAATACCTCCATGCTCCATACCTGCTGCCATCTCCAGACATTATGTGCCACAAAAAAGGATCACAGATGTGACAAGCAGTGTCTTTTTGTGGAGTCTCCCAGGATTCGGCATGGCGAGGCCCAGACTTGGCAGCACAATCCTGAACTCACTGAGGAGCTTTTGAAGGCTTTTTTCCTGCAATGTATATGGAAAGGATGGAGACATACCAAGGACCTGGATGACAAGTAATAGAACATAACGACATCTGTTTTCATGAGGAAATAAGAGACACAAAGCAAGATGGAGTCACTCTTCACACAAGTGGAGCGAGAGCCATGAAGACTTACTCAAGAAAAGTTCACCGTGTACAGACCCATTCTTTAAAGAGGACACACGCGAGGTCTGACACATACACTTGTCACCTCCTTGAACAGACTTTTGTGAAAGGCAAAGAAGGTTTAGAGCCAGAAACATTTGTTACTTCCAGTCGATTTGTCACTTCCAGTCAAACTGATAATTACAGACAGTCATGCTAATTAAAACTTGCCTGGGCAGTTGCATAAAAAACAGATTACAGACAAACGGCTGGTGTCACTGCAGTATTCACACTCTTCTCTCTCTCCCGTGCACTCCTTTCTTTTCCTTCCTCTCCTCCTCCTGCTGCTGCTGCTGCTGCTGCAAGGCTGGCCTGTTCAAAAGGACTTGACATTATCACTGTTTGCACAAGCAATATGAATACAAATAAAGAAAGCAAAAGTGAGTAGTTGTTTACTTTATTTGACCTGACTTTCTGACAGTACAGTAAATGCCAACAGCAATTTCAGGGACAATTTAAAACTGGGATTCAATAGAACATGTGTCATCTAAAGCCTCAGCTCTCTTCTGATGTTGCAGCCTGTATCACATGATGATGATGATGAGGAGTAGAAGAAGAAGAAGAAGGACATTTGATTAAATGGCACCTTTCATGACACTCAAGGTCACCTCACCATATCACATAAGATCAATGAAATGCAGTAGAGAAGAACATCCACAATCCAAACAGGCAGGAGGAGCAAAGCTGCTACAGATGTGTTTGCTTTACTAAAATTACTAAAAATGAAAAACATGCTGCATATGTCTTTGCATAACTAAAACTCAAGTGATTTAGAGTAAACCTTTTGCAGTTGATTAAATGCCTCTTTAGATAACTTATGAGACCATGTCTACAAAGGTTTACTGAAAAAAATCTTACATATTGTAATAGAAAATTGATGTGACATTTCTTCAATCAACTCATGAAGGTAAGTCTACAGAACCCGTACATTGTTACTTTATGAAATAAATCACTCTGAAGCAAAGATAATATTGCATTGTTTTTAGCCATATGTCTTAAAATAATGTTACTATTACAAAGCTGCCATCACAATTATAAAGTGTAACTCATCTAAAAAAAAAAGGAAATTATTTGTTGGGGACGAAAAGAAGGACATTTGCTGCAGGCATCTTTGCTTGACCAAGATCACCTTATTAAGAATATCAGGTATTCAGCTCACTAAAGACATCTACAGATCTTCAGTCAACTCATAAAAGCATGTCTAAAAAAGCAATATATTCTTGCTTTTTTTTTTTATCTCTCAGACAAAAGGGTAACATGAAATCGCTATATGCATCCAATGTGTAGTTTGATAGGGCAAAACAGTCCTGACTATTTTAAAGCATCACAACTCTAAAAAGGGCCATTTTTGTGGTGCATCACCACCCAGATACAATTGGTTGAGCAAGGCCACTGTATAGGTCTTTGCTTTACTAACCCCAAGTGGTTTACAGCACAGCTTTCTCAGTGGATTAAATGCCTGCACATTCCTTCAGACAGCATACTAAACCATATCTACAAAACTCCTACATGTTTATTTCTTCAAGAAAATCATTCAGAAGAGGGTAACATTAAAGTGCAAATAGCACTCTGTTTTAACACAAAGCTACTATTACAAAGCAGTCTTAACTATTACAAAGTATCACAATTCAGTGAAACAAAAGTAAAACAAAAATTGTAGTAGGCCTATAACTGTTTACAAAAAAAAAACAGACACATTTCCAGTCATTTAAAGTTGCCAGAACAAAGGTAAAATACAGTGAATTAACCGTGAGCTTTTTTAGCTTTCAGCTGCTCGTCGCAAAAAATATCTTCTATCTACCCTTACCGAGATGCTACAAAAAGGTTACTTAGTCAGCTATGCATAAGTCAAACCAACATATGAAAGAATGGAAACTAACCCGAAAAAAGTGCACAGTCGTAGCCTAAATTGTAACAGAAGTCTGTCGGCATTTGCTGCACCTTACACATTTCCTATTAGTCACGCGCATTATACTTTAAATGTTAGTATTTGAATCTCCTCTATATTTTATACGAAATCTCAAGTCACTTTTGAAACAAAAACAAGAAAAAAAGCTTAATCTGAGAGTATTGTCGTCAACCCCATTTACACTGTAAGCCCTACTGTGACTGTGCATTAGCATTTCTGGCTAAATACATTCACAGCCCCCAATGCTTAATGTTTTAAACGGTCTCAATTACTAGACTGAGTCCATAGTGCTGACGAGCACCCCTGTCTGTTAATATACTCACCCGGCATTGACTTACCAGACCAGTGTGGTGCCAACTGGACGTTGCTTGGTTCTTCTCTGGTACTGTCCATACCAATGATCGTCTGACAGGCTTTCACAGTTTCACTTGATAAGACACAAGGGTTATTGAGCAAAATAATGTGCTCTAAAAAAAACAGAGAGGAAAGGGGTAATGTGTAGGGTGTCTGCCGAACTAGTAAGTAGCTTATTTGCCGTCTTGCTTTGTCTTGTGTTGCACTTTCTTGATGTTTGACTGTGTTAGGACAGTTGTTGGGTAATTAGTTTGTCATGGTGTCAAAGTAAGCACATTTCAAGAGGTTTCGCTAGTTTTAGCCACTAGCATCTTGTTAGCGATTAGCAATTCTTCCGTTATGCTGCTTTAAATGAGAAATGTATTATTACAAAGGGAGATGGGTAGCCTGACGATGTCATACTCATAATTCTAGTCAGAATATGAGTCTGATATCGCTCCATTGGGCTGTGATTATGGGGCGTGTTTCAACCGAACCAGGAGAAAAAATGCCTCTTCGCTCAATTGGTTACCTACAACCAATCAGAACAACGTAGTATGTGACCAGGGGCAGCTGATACATTACACTTTTACCGGATCCCGTAGGAAGGAAGGCAAAAACATCTTTTCGATTGACAAATGCCTTAATCGCGTTTCTCTGTTCCTCTTTCAAAATGAATGCACTGTCAATGTCTAAATGGACTCGAATCTATATTTCAGCTCTCCAGCGGCAGCCATGTTTGTTGAAAACGAATTCAACTCGTGTGTTGGTGACGTGGTTGGTTACGTTACTGTTGATCATCTGTCCATCATCGTATAAAGCCCGCCTTAACAATTTGATTGGTACGGCCGATATCGAGCCGCAGATAATTTCTCCTCAATGGAGTAATGCCAGACCGAACTTCCCAACCAAAAACATTGTGGGCGGGGCTAAGTTCGGTCTGGTATCCAGGCTAGGAGATGGGAGGAATCGCATCAGAAATGAACTGAAAGTATTTACAAAGGCAATAATCACACCTTTGTAAATACCAAAAGGGGGAGCTAAAGGTTTGTACTTTTCTTTTTCTTTCTTTTTTTTTTTGCCCAAGGTGTAGATGAATAGTCAACCATGCACATAAGATTATAGCAGCAATACGAGATCTACATGGCTTCAGTGACTTGAGTGTACATTCAAAAATGTATTAGGACAGTTAAAACGGACAGGTTGACGGCAGCAGATTGATTACATGTCAACCCTGGAGAAATTTCGCATGAGTAATGCATGTTTATAAGGTTTCAAAATGTATTCAAGACATCTGAGAAAAACTTCCCTGCTCAAATAGCCCAACTTTGCACGATTTAAACTACGCTCAGCATACAAGGAGAGGACTGTTGGCTCTCTCCAGTTTCATCTTTGTGCGACTGTCAGAATTTCCATACCAGACAGATATTGATGCAGTGATGCGGCTTTATAGAAGAGCACCAAAAGGTGTTTGTTGACATGAAACTTTTTCAGTTGTCTGAGGAAATACAGTCTTTGTTGGGCTTTTTTTGATAAGGTGGGATGTGTTGATATCCCATTTCAAATTTTGGCTGATGTAAGAGCCCAGAAATTTAAAGGACTCTGTAAGGGTTATGGGCTGGTCAAATATATTAACTAAGGCTTTGGTGTTAGGCCTTCTTCTCAAGTCCACAACTATTTCCTTAGTTTTTGAGGCGTTAAGATGAAGCTTGCTCTACCTACACCAGTCTACAGCTCAGTTCACCTCCTTGATGTACTGAGACTCATCCTCACCTCTGATTAGGCCGATGATGGTGGTGTCATCTGCATATTTGAGCATCTTGACGGAGTGGTGGTGAGATCTCAGGTCATTTTTGTAGATGGAGAACAGAAGAGGAGATAGCACACAGCTGTCAGTTTCCCTTTTGTGTTTCCTGATTCCTGACATGTGCTTTTTCCTGTTTGTTTATGTTGTCATGTGCTTGTTGTATTTGTCTTGTCCGGCCATGTGTTTCCTGTCTTTGTCCTGAGACTCCGCCCCAGCCTGCCCTCTGCCACTTCCTGGTTTTTGCCATCACATGTTCCCAATCTTCACCCTGTTTGTTTCCATGATTGGTTCCTCCTGTGTCTTGTTAATTCCCCTTGTTTAGTTCACCTGTGTCTTGTTGTCTAGTTCCACCTTTGTTATTTAAATTCAGTCTGTCCTTTGTTCCATGTAGGTTCGTCAGTTTAATGTCAGTCGAAGTCCTGTAACGAAATGTCCTTGTTACGTCTCTGCCTTTTTATGTGCTCTACCCTGTTTTGATCCCTGCGTTGGGATCTTCTGTTCCATGGATACTAAACCCTGATCTGATTCCTATGTTGGGATCTTCTGTTCCTTGGATGCTCAACCCTGTTCTGGGGGGTATTCGTCGTAGCTCGCTAAGCGGTTTAGCGAGCTAATTTTCAGGCTAAGATAAAAAACGCCCCTCTTTTTGGTTCGTGGAAGCAACTTTTGATAAATCACCATAGTTACATATCGATTAGCACTAACCTGCTCCAGGGCAGGCTAACTTAAGTGTAGCTGGATAAGCTTGCCACACCCCCGGAAAAAGGAGGGATCCCATTGACCAAGGACTGATATTAGAGTTAGATTAGCGGAGGGAGAGAGTTCTTTGCGATCGCCAAGATCCATTATTCTTGTATGAGCGCTACCGATTCAGCCGACAAGGAATCATTAATTTACAAAAACCTTCTCGAGTCATTTATTGCAAACACCACAGTCGAACATTGACTGTCTTGCGCTTTTTTGCGAGTGGTACATTTTTGTAGTGTCGGTGATGCGGAGAACAAAGCACTCATAATTATATGAGTGTTATTAGTAGGCTACACCATAGCATATCATTATTGTAGAAAATGATTAAGGTGGACTCATGATAAGAATAGAGAGAAATACAGACAATTTATTTTCACTGCTTCAATTTATTGCATTTGTTATTAATACATTTAGTCATTTAACAGACGCTTTTATTCAAAGCGACTTCCAAGGAAATGTAAAACTACATCGAGGAAGGAGGTGAGGGGATTTGAACTAGCAACCATGCAGATTCAAACCGGTAATGGAAACCTCTGCACCAGTGGACACTTGCCGTCAGGTATTCATACATAGATATCACCCTATAAACATCCCAACACACCTTGCTCTCACAGCGGTCGTGGTGTTGAATTTTGCCATGATTATGGTCTTGTATTCTTCATAAGCGTTCATGTTCATCTCCTACTCGCCAGCGGAGAAAAAAAGAGCCCTTTTCTTTGAGTTTAGAACCATTATACCGTTAGAAAATCATGGTTTTGGTGATCGACCTTTCCTGCCTTTTGAAGTAGGACGTGCACGCGCAAATGCCATGATAACTTTAGCCTGGTTGAAATTAACCACATGATTAGGATGCGGATCAGCCGTTAACGAACCGATATTTGCTGTTCTCAATCAGCTCGCTAATCTTAACGGGCTAAAAGGCCAATTGATTAACTTAGCTTCAATCCTACGACGAACGTACCCCTGATTGCTAGGTTGGGATCTTCTGAGTTTTTTTCCCTTTTTGGATTTTTGTGCTTGCTCTACCCTGTTCTGATTCCTAGGTTGGGATCTTCTGAGTTTTTTCCCTTTTTGGATTTTTGTGTGTAACATTTTGTAAATAAAACCTGAACTCTACTGCCTGTGGTCTGCAATTGGGTCTCTACCTTTCGAATCTTGACACACAGCCTTGCGGCGCACCAGTGTTGAGGGTCAGAGGGCATGATGTTGCGTTGTTGACTTTGACGGTTTGAGTTCTGTTTCTCAGGAAGTCCAGTATCCAGTGACACAGAGCTATGTCGATGTTCATGGCTTGCAGCCTAGAGAAGAGAATGAGTGGATCATTTGTGTTGAAGGCTGAGCTAAAGTCAATAAACAGCATGCGCGCATAGGTGTTACTTGACTCCAGATGTTGCAGAGTAGAGTGAACAGCCAGGTTGATGGCATCTTCTACATATCTGTTAGCCTGGTAAGCAAACTGATGGGGATCCATCAGCGGTGATACACTGGATTGTAGGTGAGAGAGTACTAAGCGTTCAAAAACCGTATATATCAAGTGTTTACAGGATTAAATTAAAGTTCGTAGTCAAAATGTTATTTATCTACAAGCTGTAGGTACACCTGGAATGGTCCATTGTGTTTGACTTTAATCAGTAGCTTGCGTCTGATTTCAGCCGGAACCTACGTCAGATTTTACCTGTCATAAAAATGTAACCGGATGCATTTCTTAACCACGCCCACCTGAGCGTGGATAATAGCCGCATCTCCCCAGATGTGACTCTCTCTCTGTCGGCGCCCACCTGGCCAAGACCTCTTTCTCTCCGCTGGCCTTCCAGCCAGGCGCACCGTCTTGACCTCTCCTCATCTCCAACACCGCTTGGAGCACACCGTCACACGGTGAAGAACTACTCTCTTTGTTCTCACGTCTTAGATCTCTGTCAACGAACTGCTCAGTGAGACGCAGTAAGTTTAGCGAAAGCAGCTAACAACAGACCTGCTAGCTAACTCCACACAACGGGAACAAAAGGCAGACTGCAACGTTCTGAGCGATCAAATCCTCCGATCTAAACTGCAGGGACACAGACATCACAGCAAGGACAACTTTCTCCATTTACGGACGGCATCATCTCTTTTCTGCCTCATCCACGTCGGACCAGCTTTTCCCAAAGGACTGGTAACTCTGACATTAACTGGGCATTTAGCTATCCTAGCTATTCACAACCTGGCTAAGCATAAGACCGTTTACATGCCATTGTTCATGTGTTTCATATGTTTTGTTTACTGAACGTAACTGTTTATATATATGTTCATTGTTAGCTGGTAGTTGGCTTCGCCACACCATCTAAGGGTTATCGTTAGGATTGCTTCTCAGACACATCGGGTCTTGCATGCATCACTAACCATTTCCCTCTTTCCTAACATGGCATCTTAATCGTGCACGATTACACATACATTGGCCTTCACATAGCCTCACACGCGAAGAGAATACTCGAACTTCGCGCTGCATATAGGCTCGTCCTTGTTCACATCACATGTATGTTCGCGTGCGTGCACACACATGCACGCGGAACTACGGTGATCAGACAAAGGAACACACACACACACATTCTTTCTGGCGCGCTCCTAACAGCGCAACCCCGAGCTCACAAGCTCACACACACACTCCCTCTCGATTACACATACACCCATTCCTTCAATTCATTGGTTAGTTACATTTAGCTAGATTACATATTGTGTGCTATTTTCGTATCATTGTGTGAATAAATACTTTGATTTATATACGCTGGTTTATTTAATGTTGCACAAGAATGGACGTTGCCAACCTCTTCTATTCAGAATTCTAATGACCTTCAACTATACTATTAGTAAGGTAACTTTGGTTGTAGTTATTAATTTAATTATTAATCAGAGTTCCAAATTGATAATATAATATATTTTATGAGACTGATATATTTAACGAGACTGATTTGTGGATTATCATTATTTTGACCACGTGGAGGACACTACACTTTGTGTGGCGCCCCCCAGGTGTTCAACTTAATTGATCTGCCTTTGTGTTGAATGGTTGATGCCTGTCCAATCGGGTGAGACTACCAACATATTGTTGCTGTTGCAAGGACAGCACCAGTGTGTCTTGGTGGCCCTCGCAAAGACGGTATCACAATTTACACACAATTGCACCCACATTCACCCGGCTCCTGCTCACAGGGTAAGTTACCTACATAGTCTGGTACTCCCATGTGAGGCTGGTACCAATTTCACCTACATAATTTGGTGCCCCGTGTGAGGATAGTACTGTTGGCAATCATTCATATTTGTGCAATATTAATGTCAGCTTAATTTCAGGCCAAATTCAGAATTTTATATTCTAGTGTTAGACTAGGCAAATAGTCATAACACTCACTGCCACTAGTCTGTCATAGGACTAGGCACTAGCTTTACTTAGAAATAAGTACAAAGCTTTATATATCAAATTGAGCTCACAAGCTATTTGATATTTAATTAGTGAACAATCACTTTTTCCAGATCTTGGAAACCTTGGAACTTGCTATTGCTGCTAGCCATTCAGGTTAAACCTACTCTGTAGGAATTGTGAATTTCTGTCCAGCATTTGAATACCACGTATTCAATGCAACATTGTCAAGCTGTCAGAATTAACTGTGCTAAATCTTCTGCTTCCCTTTTTAATTAAGTCACAGCGTGCCACCGGCCCTGTGAAAGAGAGCTTCTACCTGACTGTTACTGCCATGCATTCCAGCCAGTGAAAGGAATAGAGACTGAGAGAGAGCCACAGCGTGCTACCGGCCCTGTGAAACAACTTGTGCACCTAGCTGTTACCACCACGTGTTCCAGCTTGAGTCTAGCCAAGGTAACTCCCTGACTGTTACTGCCCCGCATCTCAGTTAGTGTGCCCAAACTTTTATGCCCACTAGAGCCACTAGATGGTGCTGTAGCTATACCTCATTCACAGGAAGCTACCCCTCATAGCGTAGGTTACTACACTTTTAGGTTAGGCCAGTGTACTGCCCACGTCACACTGCAAGGTGTCTGCCACTGCAACACCATAGCCAAACACCTAAGTTCAGTCCTACTTTACCCTATTTTAGCTTACCCCTACAGCTAAACATAACGATGGATAACCCCTGTGTAGAGCAGTTTATCTCTTCCGTAGCGCAAAGCCTGAAACCCGGCTACGCTGAACTCATTAACAGTTTGAGTTTCAGTGAATGCAGGAGGGAGATAGACTCTCTACTAAGTAACAGGTATGATGCACAGACTGCATCCAAAGACCCATTGTTAACGTGCTTGCTACTGAACTTTCACAGGCAAACCAGCCTTGCCTTTCAGAGCAACGCAGCATTAGATAGGGAGGTAGAATACCTTAAAGCGCAGAATGCTAGTCTCCTCCACGAGGTACAGACAGCTAGCAAAAAAGCTATGCGCTACCTAGGAGACCTACACTCAACAGAGTTAGAACTCTGTTCACACAAGGAGGAGCTACTGAAGGTTAGGTCAGAACACCCTGCCCCACCACAGTCGTTCAGCCGATGTGAGTCAGGCTACTTTGATTCACACTCCTCCCTTGATGAAAGGTCTACCCCTCCTTCATTCAGATGGGAACACTTCCCAACTGACCCTCAGTCCGTGGGAATGAAGTCAGCTCCTCAACCTCCACTGAGAGACCGAGTTAACAGCCTGACTTCCCATCTGCCCCTAACAGACACTGAAGAAACAGGTAGTTTATCCTCCAGTAGACATACTGCCCATACTTATTCTCAGCCTCTGATCCATAACACATTCGTCCGTGCCCTTCCCTCCGAAGGCAGGACTAGGTCATGTCCAGACTGTTCAGCCTCCTCTCCATACAGCCACGAGAGTGAGCACCGCTGTCCAGCATCTGCCTCTCACCCAGAGAGAAGCACATTAGCATGTGATAGACATGTCCGTTCCCATGCTAGATTAATCTCGCCCTTTTCGGAAAAGACCTCACAGAGTCCCCGTCTAGAAGTGCTTGAACTCGTAGCTAAGGACATTGAAATGTTTGACCCACACAACCGTGATCAAGACATTGACGATTACGTTAGGGAACTAGACATCAACATGACTGACCTACCCAACGCAAACCAAAGGGAGAAAATTAAACTCATGTGGAAAACTAGCGCTAAAGCAGTCCACAAGTTTATTCAGGCACAACCTCCCCGTATCAGAGATGATTACGCCGAGCTCTGTCATGCTTTAAAAGAAGAATACTCTTCTCCCGCTGACGAGATCGCATTGTTGGTTGCTGCCTCCCAAATTAAACACTCCCGTCGAGAACACCCTAGGGATTTTTATAAACGTTTGAGACATGCATACTTCCAGGGCAAGAATGCACCAGGCTTAGAAGAAAGTTCCACTTTCAAGTCTCTGTTCTTGCGAAACCTGCATCCATGTGTGCGCACTCACGTTTCCCTCCGGACGCATCAAGGTAACCCCTCACTGAATGAGATCAGGAAGATGACACAGATGGCTTGGGAAACTGTTGTCAATTCCAAAGAAAGGGGAAAAACAACTGAGCCTGCCTGCTCAGATACCAGAGCGTCTCCCAAACTCACTGCCTCACAAGTTCACCCTCACTACAGTTCAAAGGGGGGTGACAAACGGCCTCATAGGGACACTGAGCGTAACCGCCATGTCCATCATCAGCGTCGTAATGGGAATACATCCCCTAGAAGCAGTAGAAGGCCATATTCAGAAATAATGGCCCAGAAACATGACCTGCCCCTAGATTCGTCAGGTGATGACTACCGTTACACGGACCGTCTCTCAGACCATGGCCGCAAGGCTACAGACAGTGATAGTGCCTCTGACTGCCCCTCTGACTATGGTTACCCAGAGCGTTACAGCCCTGAGCCACGAGTCAGGCGACACTCCAAGCGCATGAACTCCAGAGTTCGTTAATAACTGTCTGTTGAGCCAAACAACACAAGCCACCCTGCACTGACAGTAAGACAACTGCTTGCTCAGGGATCTCACTTTTCTTGTAGTTGTATGGGCCAACTTGGATTTGTTAGCAACAGCAGCAACTTCCATTAGTCTGAACAGGTACTTCATTTGCAGTAGCACACTAGCTTCATACATCCCAGACAAAGCTAGTCATGCACATGTCCACATTCAACACAAGTTTAGGACATTACCATACTGCCACACAAAACCCTGATACAGCCATTTGAGTTTTAAGATTTTGAGAATATGATGACACCCTTCCACGGCAGAACATGCCTGAAGGACAAAAACAGCAAAGGCTGCCGAGACTAGTCAGTCACTAGCCATCTACTAGTCAGTATTGTCATCCAATCTATTGAGTGGTCCAACAAACACACTCTTGGATTCTCCAGCAATGGCTTTATCATTGTATCAGGTGCCACTATCTCTGCATCTCAGCCTAACAAGTTGACATCACTAACATTTCCTATTCTCACTAACCCTGATGAGTAGATGACCCACTGGTTTATTTGTTGTATGCTATGTCATTGTCATTACTGTTTATTTGGACCTTGTCTTTTGTAACTTGATGACTTTGTACCTGCTTAGCCAGGATAGATAGTATCAACAAATGCCCAGTACTGATGTTACAACTTTGACTGTCTGACCAATGAACTTTTCCCACACATGGACTATGTACAGTTGTGCTCACTGGATCACACATCCGGTGCAATCCCGTGACCACAGGGGGGATGTAGGTACACCTGGAATGGTCCATTGTGTTTGACTTTAATCAGTAGCTTGCGTCTGATTTCAGCCGGAACCTACGTCAGATTTTACCTGTCATAAAAATGTAACCGGATGCATTTCTTAACCACGCCCACCTGAGCGTGGATAATAGCCGCATCTCCCCAGATGTGACTCTCTCTCTGTCGGCGCCCACCTGGCCAAGACCTCTCTTTCTCTCCGCTGGCCTTCCAGCCAGGCGCACCGTCTTGACCTCTCCTCATCTCCAACACCGCTTGGAGCACACCGTCACACGGTGAAGAACTACTCTCTTTGTTCTCACGTCTTACGGCCGACACACGCCTAAGATCTCTGTCAACGAACTGCTCAGTGAGACGCAGTAAGTTTAGCGAAAGCAGCTAACAACAGACCTGCTAGCTAACTCCACACAACGGGAACAAAAGGCAGACTGCAACGTTCTGAGCGATCAAATCCTCCGATCTAAACTGCAGGGACACAGACATCACAGCAAGGACAACTTTCTCCATTTACGGACGGCATCATCTCTTTTCTGCCTCATCCACGTCGGACCAGCTTTTCCCAAAGGACTGGTAACTCTGACATTAACTGGGCATTTAGCTATCCTAGCTATTCACAACCTGGCTAAGCATAAGACCGTTTACATGCCATTGTTCATGTGTTTCATATGTTTTGTTTACTGAACGTAACTGTTTATATATATGTTCATTGTTAGCTGGTAGTTGGCTTCGCCACACCATCTAAGGGTTATCGTTAGGATTGCTTCTCAGACACATCGGGTCTTGCATGCATCACTAACCATTTCCCTCTTTCCTAACATGGCATCTTAATCGCGCACGATTACACATACATTGGCCTTCACATAGCCTCACGCGCGAAGAGAATACTCGAACTTCGCGCTGCATATAGGCTCGTCCTTGTTCACATCACATGTATGTTCGCGTGCGTGCACACACATGCACGCGGAACTACGGTGATCAGACAAAGGAACACACACACACACATTCTTTCTGGCGCGCTCCTAACAGCGCAACCCCAAGCTCACAAGCTCACACACACACTCCCTCTCGATTACACATACACCCATTCCTTCAATTCATTGGTTAGTTACATTTAGCTAGATTACATATTGTGTGTTATTTTCGTATCATTGTGTGAATAAATACTTTGATTTATATACGCTGGTTTATTTAATGTTGCACAAGAATGGACGTTGCCAACCTCTTCTATTCAGAATTCTAATGACCTTCAACTATACTATTAGTAAGGTAACTTTGGTTGTAGTTATTAATTTAATTATTAATCAGAGTTCCAAATTGATAGTATAATATATTTTATGAGACTGATATATTTAACGAGACTGATTTGTGGATTATCATTATTTTGACCACGTGGAGGACACTACACTTTGTGTGGCGCCCCCTAGGTGTTCAACTTAATTGATCTGCCTTTGTGTTGAATGGTTGATGCCTGTCCAATCGGGTGAGACTACCAACATATTGTTGCTGTTGCAAGGACAGCACCAGTGTGTCTTGGTGGCCCTCGCAAAGACGGTATCACAATTTACACACAATTGCACCCACATTCACCCGGCTCCTGCTCACAGGGTAAGTTACCTACATAGTCTGGTACTCCCATGTGAGGCTGGTACCAATTTCACCTACAAAGCTAATACATTTTGTGGTAGACCTACCATGTGTTGAATATTAAAGTTTCAGTAGGTATAACGTTATAGTTTGATGAACGATAACAAGCTCCTTTTACAGTCAAGTAGGCTATTTATTGCTTTTACCGTGGTAAAGATCATTTCAGCCTTTATATTTATAATACAACAGAGCAATCCGGCATAATTACATTACGAGAGTATGTTAACTCAACTCCAGTGTGCGTTATTTAAAGAAATTTTTTTTTCTCGCTGCCGACTTTGCATCGAAAACTTTGTTTATTTATGTTATTGGCAATACAAATATTTGAGCTATGCCAGAGCAATCAGACATCAGCTTCACAAGAAAAATAGATACTTTAATAAGACATCATAATACAAAACATTTTGGGTCAGATGGGCACAACATAACATAAAGGTCCTCACAGCTTTTGCATTACTTCGTGCAATTGGCTGTCAACGGTCAATGCTGCTGATTGGCGGCTCACTGGCATGTCCCGCCTCCTGCCAGTGGCATGTACTTCCTGATGCCACATGCCAGTTAAAGATTGAACTCCCTCTCGAATGGATTCCCCAGGTATGTTTGTTTCTGTGTGTGTCTGAATTTCATGATGCAGACAGTTCCCACATTGACATCTGTACTCTTCATTCTGCAGGCTACTGTGCACAGTACTGCACATACACAACCATCGAGCAAGATTCAAGGGACATTGTGCATATTGTGACTGTTGACAAGTGGGAAATTGACCCACCCTCAGATAACGGCATTCCTTAGTAAGGAAAACAGATGGTATTATTTGAATTCCTGATTTTGTCTTGGTAGTTGTGTGACTGTAAAGGCTATAGGGTTTGTTACAGATCCAGAGCGTGGCAAATATAAGGCTTGGGGACTCCGACATTCTCTTGACATCTGGCATGCCGCAAAGAATTTGGGCAAAAAGCTACGACGGGTATGCCATTTACAAAACCTATTTTACACTCTCAAATAAGATTAATTGTAATCTCAATGTTGTGCAAAATATTGGATTTTCACATGTCCACACCTTACTGTCTTAGCAAGAATAATAACCTGGAGTAGCATCTAGTTGTGAGAAGTTTGTCACTGACGGGGCCTTTTTGGCTTCTGTATGCATTTTTCGGGACAACTTCAGATTTGGGGAATTTCCAAAATCATATACTGATGTATGCAGGAAAGTGGTTTATCTACAGCCGACTTGTACACAAAACGCGGACATTGCTTGCAACAATTGATTACAGCTACCACAACCACCGCCTTCTTGCACGTAGCAGTGATGGACACAGGATGTAAGTGTTTGTTATAACAGTTGTGTACTACCAAAAATAAATCATTAGTTCTTACCTAAACAGTTGTGGAATTGTGCAATTACTTTACTATGTACAGACGGTACTATAACAAGAAATCCAAGCGCTGGAGTGTATACGTAAGGAGACCAAGGGCTACAACTACATTCCAGGCCTGCAGAAGGCCATCCTTGCCAAGAGGCTGGGAAGTGGAATGGGCCTTATACGCAGAGCCCTCTGCATAGTTGCAAACCCCCTCCAAGCACCTCTCCGTGGCCTGACGTGCACCTGCCAAATTTTTTAACTATCCGTCAAGAGGGAAACCGCACGGAGACCGCAGGGCTGTGATTGGTCCGCTAACTACATAATTCCCTGAATCTCACTTTTGCCGTTTCATTCCCTCATCTCACAACAAAATTAAATATTTTAAAAGTTTGAATACAAATATTTAAAAGTGTTGGCGCCCGCCAATCCTATCTCCACCCGGCCGACCTCAAGCAGATGGGTCCCCCCTTATGTGCCGTGGTTCTGCTTAAGGTTCCTTCCTGACTAACAGGGAGTTTTTTCTTGCCCGTGTTGCCAATGTGCTTGCACTAAGGGGGTTCAGGCTCTGGGCTCTGTAAAGCGCCTAGAGACAATTGTATTATGGCGCTATATAAATAAAATTGAATTGAATTGAATTGAATTTTCACCATGGACTAAATAAAAGAACATTTGGCAGAAGTAGTAAGGAAATATGAGCACCTCTTCAACACATCCTTGAAGGAATACAAATATTCCCACCAACCGACACCCACCAACCGACTGAGAACTTTGAAAGGTTCACGACTGCGTGGCCACACAGTAACGCAGTCGTAAAAGCATAACGGAGCCTTAAGGCCTGATGGTCAAGGCCTGATGATCCCAAGAGCTAGGGTTTGCTTGCCGCAACGCAGCCCCCACCAACATCTGAACTTGTCAGGACTCAGGTTTCACGGGGGGAGGGTGGTCCCCAAAGTGAATGCTAATTTAGTTGTCAAAATAAATGAAAAATGAACCGATTACATTTATTGCCATTGCACATATATAACAAAGGGATCAAAAAACTATTTACATATTTACATCAGGCGGTGCACCCTGAATCCAACATATTGACCCATACAGGAAATGTATGCCTAATTTTCCAAACACAGCAGCTTGGAATGACAACTCTGTTGCCTTCACCCAGTGGTCATGCTGCCACAGTACAAACTGTCTTTCCCGCATGCTGTACTGTCGCTGCTCCACTCCTGGTTCCTGGTCATCGTCTATAGCAAAAACATCATTCCACGCAGCACGGGCTAGCCGTAAAACACCCTCATCAAATATGTAGTACTGCATGTATGCCATAATGCAGTTTTCAGGGGCCGAGCAGTAGCAGAGCCCTTCAAGGTCTGTGGACATTTCCCTGCAATTATGGCAGGGGCACCTTTGTAAAGAGCCCCCATCTGGCACATCAGGACTTTGGGAAACCTCCAATAATGTCAAGACGTCAAATATCAGGCCTGGTAGTCTTGTCATCACCCTGTCCATGATTCTCAAGAATTTCGAGACTCACCTTAAGTTACCAAAACAAGTTGTCTCTGTAGGTCAGTTTAGGGTTTTGCACATATTCCAACACAAGTAAAAAATACTTTTCACTGTATGATTATTTGATTGGTATTTTTGAGAAAAATCAGTGTCGCTGTGACACACATTTTATAGTGTGTGCATCTTTTTTTTCCTGGTACGGGTACTGATTTCTTTCTTTTTTTGTATTTATTACCTCTAGAACATCAGTGTGTAAAGCACCTTTCATATACAGAATGCAGCTCAAAGTGCTTTACATTTGGAGCATTTAAAAACAAGAACAGATGAAAATGATAACAGAAAGCGCAAAAAAACAGACATAATGTAGAATGTAGACAAATGTAGAAAAAAAACAAGATGGTTGAGGGTAGATGGATAATGGTATTATTATTATCATCATTATTATTACCTCACCTTTAGTAGGTTTTCAGTAATAATATGGTCAACAGCATTGTGTACTTTTACCAGCACAAGAACCACATTAGACATATTAAATATGTGAGGTATCCACTTTGAAGGGTTAAATATTCTTTTATTCAGTTTTACTGAATTACATCATAAATACCCGCTCACCAAAAAGCAGGATTATAGTGTAAACTGGAGCATTTTCTATTATGTTGGAAGGTTAATTAAATTAGAAGTTATATCTAAGTTGGTAAATTATAAATAACATTTGGTCCATCTAGGACTACTCTGTTAAGTTAAGTTATTGGAAATTCATCAAGGTGATTGGATGTTGACATCATATGTTTTGGAGGATCAGGAAGTGAGTGTGAAAAGAAAAAGAGAGAGAATTGATTCATTAAACTGTTCGAGAGCATTCTTGTCTCCCTCTATTTACTAAGTGAGGATTCCACCTAAACGAACCCAACACAAAAGGTTACAATAGCAACAGCAAACAGCAAAGCAAACAGCAGACTTAATGGGTCTATATGGACATGTTTCCAATTGCATATGAAATCATTCTATTCCCTTATATCAGGTAGGTTTCATACAGAAATTTCCTCACAAATGTGCATTTGCATGCTGAAGATTTGGAATAAGTAGGCATCCTTGTTAGAATGTTAGTATGTGTTAATAAGAAATGGACAATAATGGTCAATGGTGGTTATGGGCAGTGCAATGAAACAGGCATTCTGTTGGCCCTCCATCAGAGGTCCTTCTTCTTCCTTCCCTGGTGAATAAGCATCACACCATCTTGACTGTGATGTCACTCGGGTAGCCCATCTGAATCAGCTTCTCCCTGATCTGCAGTAACCAGTCAGACAATCAAATTGCATTACATTTATCCCTTATGAGGTATTATTATAATAATGTTACAAGGTTATACATGAATGTAATAGATTATAAACATGTTATAAACTGCTGGTAATACTTATCAACATTGCCATTCTGGCTAATTTGCTTTGCATTTCAGCCTGACCTCATAATACCAAAAGGAATACTACCTCCTTTTTGGTTGTAGTAAAAGATTATCAATGAAACCTTTAAAGAGACCAGTTGTTGACGTTTGTTAGCAATCGGAAATTGCTGTATAGGCCACAGATACATTCTTAGGTAAACACGTATAAAAAACTACAGAGTGCTGCTCGTGTTCTATATTGCCCTTTATAGCTACAGTGCTTAGTTTGTAACGTTGGTGCTGGTTCCTTGCTGAGGTACTAAAGTTGGTAATGTTTGACCTGAGGTACTAAGTTGGTAACGTTTGTGGTTAGGTACTAAGTTTGTAACGTTGGTGCTGGTTCATTGCTTAGGTTCTAAGTTGGTAAAGTTCGAGGGGAGGTACTAAGGTTGTAAGAACAGTTCTGGCCCCTTGATGGGTATTAAAGGCCGAAATATGCTTCTACGACTGTGTTACTGCATGGTCACGCAGTTGCTTCGACGGACTCGTGAACATTTATAGTTCTCCGTCAGTTGGTGGGTGTCGCAAAGTAATAAAAAAAAAAACTCCGTAGATGGTCGTATTTGTACATAAAAATAGTTTGTTTGACATTTTTTTGCTTAGATTTAAAAAAAAAGGTTATCGAGAAATAGATACTGTGCAATGTAAAAACCCTGTTATTGTAACTGAAAAATACGTCTGAGGGGATTGGCGAGGTGTCTGAGCCAGCTATCTAATGTACGCTACTACCCACAAGGTAAACAGCGATGGGTTGGACCAATCACAGCCCTGCGGCTTGCGTGCAGCTTGCGTTGACTGGTCAGATAATTACAAAATTTGGGAGGTGCACGCAAGCACACAAAAGGTGCTCGGAGGGGGTTCGTAACAACGCAAGGGGCTCTTGCTTGCTTGCGTGTCTGCATAAAAGGCTGACCATAAATTAAGCTTGAGTGGCTAAAAGTGTGTGATGAGGTAGAAGGACCTGTGAGGTGAACTGGGCCATCTCAGCGTGGGAGAGCTCCCTCTGAAGGGCCATCTTCAGCCTCAACCTCTGCTGGAACTGTGTCCTGGGCTCTATGGAAATGACCAGGTGGCGCGCGCACACACACACACACACACACACACACACACACACACACACACACACACACAGAACATAGGCGGAGATCCCGGGGGAGACAGGGGGACGTGTCCCCCACTACCATAAAGTTGTGTCCCCCAACAATCAGAAATAAATTTGAATAATATAGTAATATTAAATAAAAGCATTCCTCTCCGTTTCCTCCTCTCTCCCCTATGCTACACGGTATGTAAAGGGGTTGACAGACATTGGACCTCATTCTCAAACGCAGTTAAGAACATGTTACGAAGTTTCCGGGACAATGCTGGCATTCATTAAAAATCTCATCTGGGATTCGTTCCTAACTTTGAACAGAATTTAAGAACGCTGAATAGCAGTCGTAAATCAACCAGATTGGAGTGCGCCCATGTTCTTAAGGGCTGAATTTGTGAAAAATCGTTGGTGATTGCTTTCACATCAATTATACGACATCCTAATAATAATAAAAAAAATGTATCATAAAGAATTATGTTTCACATTTATAGTCATGATTCTACGAGGCATCGTGATGTCCTAACATAAATAAAAGCACTACACGAACACTAAACTGGGGGCGACAGTTTTACAGGGGGTAGAGGAGTCGTTTAGTAATCGGAAAGGTTGCTAGTTCAATTCCCCACTCCTCCTTAAGAACCCGTCACACCTAAACGTTCTGGTCAACGTTCTCTGAACTTTCTAATTGTTCAATTTCGAGCGTTCTAGGGCGAGGTGGACACATCTGGCGTGTGACTAACGACAGAATAGCATAGGACTGACGCATGAGGAGCGTGTAACAGCGACCAAGTGACGTGTCACTGGTGCACGACAAACGTGTGCTGACGTGTCACTGGCGCGCGACGAGCGATAAGTCAACGTCAGACGAGCGTGTTGAGCGTGTGATTAACGCGTGAATAACGACAGAATTGTGTTTTGCTGGCGTGTGGGTTTTATTGTCAAACGGGTATAAAACGCTGGAAAATCATAGTGGATTCAGTTGATCTGAACAGTGAACATCATGCCGTCAAGACGACGAAAAGGTGTGAGGGGGGCTTCTGCTACTAGCGCTGCTGCAAGTAAGAAGATGATAAATGCAGCTGAAAGTAAGAAGAATACAAAGCCTCTTTCACTAGCAATGTCTTCGGACGAAGATTTACTGTTATTATTACTGTGATTTACGAAATAACGGGCGTTATTCCTGGGGTTTTATGTTTTTAAAATAAATTATTTAAATTTGACACTGAATTTGTGTTTTTCTCAATGTTTATTATTAGAAAACATCAACACATCCACACACATTGTCCATGTCACACGAGTCTTCATATCATATCCATCTGCCATGGAACAGCACCAGCTATAACAGTGCTCAGCTATGTTCAAGTTCAGTACATCTACTTCATGCTGGGCTCAAGCAAGCATATATAGGCCTACCCTCCACTCCGCTTTTCGCTAGATTATCCAATGACCTTGCATGACATGATAGCATGGAATATGTAGATTTATAGTGCACAGAATAACGTTTGCAATGATGTAAGTTGCGTTTGTTGATCACGTATGGTTAATAACATATTAATTGTAGAAGGGACATAAAATCAAGATCTTCCCTTGGTGAAAAAACTTTCGCCGATATCTTCGTACGAGAGATGGGTTAGGTACTCAAATTTCCCGGGATCAAAGAGGACGTTAGTAGGCATGTCCAAACTAAAAATCACGTCTCAGGATTGCTGCACACATAAGTTATTTCGGGTGCATCAACTGTACTCAGTCTACCCTACCCACATGCATTGACGTTGGGGAAACGCTAAATGACGTTTGACGTTAGTCACACGCTGCGTGCGCTAGGGGTCCGTTCAGTGGTCGTTGACAGGTCGCCAGTGAGTCGTTCACTGCAAGGCAAACGATTAATAACAACCAAGTAACGCTAGGGTGACGACTGATTGGAGCAGGGTTAGTTACAGCCGCAGGAATTGTGGCAGTTGTTACATCTGTGTGGCGTATGGACATATGTTTTAGATAATAGATATAAGAGATAAAAATCTTTTCTCAGGAGAAACAACGGTGAATGTATAATGGACACAACCACAGTAACTATATCAGAAAAGAGCATTTTACCTGTACAATATACCCAATCGCATTGCCCAGGGTTATGTAGTTTGTAAACAGTGTAGTTTCCTGGACACGCTTTCACCTGGATGGATGGTGCTTTGATATAGCAGCAGTTGCCATCCCAGTGTCCGCACACCTTTCTGGTCACGATGCCATCTTCCAGGCGAGGGTGCGGGCCGTTCAGCCACAGGGTTCCCTTCGTGCCACACCGAAACGTAGGTACACAGCTCTCGGGCATGCGAACGCTCGCCCCCTGGTGGAACATGCGGTACCAGCCCTGCCACTGGAGATGATAGTCGCACCTTACCACTGACGTGTCCAGGTTGGTGGTGACCCTCCAGTCGTCGTTCAGCACAGTGTAGATATGACAAGGATCACTCTGTTGAGGTGACGCATCTTGAAGGGTAGGTAGAACTAATGTGGGATTAAGATGAACACACAAACACACACACACACACACAAACACACACACACAGGACTGTGAGGATTAAATACTTGGTGTTCAGCACTACTAATTCTAGTGCATGTTCTGGTAGGTTTGACTTCAGTGAAAATATTAATAAATGTGCGTTGAATTTAGTTTTACCAGTAGATTTAACGTGAGTAAGCAAAGCCAGAATGCTTTGCCACACCTTACTTTCCTTCAGGAAATTATATTATATTGATTAGGCCATTCTAGAACATTCAGAGATTAATTTTTAATTTTGAGCCACTTAAACATTGGAATCAGTGGAAATGATATATGCTATTTGGCTGTTGGGGGAAATGTACACTCTAAATTGTGTATTTTGGGTTCTGAGGGAGAAGGATGTTAATTAGGAAGAGAAAAGAGCAGAATCATACACAGAATCAGCCAAAGAGGAACACCCATGGTAGCCAGATGGTAGACGTGTCTTCTGTAACCAACCTCTGTAATCATACACAAACACAGGCATTAGGCTATTTTTTGTCAATGTAAGGCCTGTCCAGTGACAATTACCATTGTTCTTGTGTGCTGTGAGTGTTTTGCCCTATTCAAATCAGGTACAACAAAAATAAATGATACTTCATATTTCACCCAGAGGTGACTCATGCCGTCACGGGAGGACTGGGCCCCGTTCGTCGTAGCTCGGTAAGCGAGTTACCAAGATCATTTTCAAGTCCCTCCTTTCAGGTCGTGGAAGCAACTTTGGATAAATCACCATAGCAACACATCAATTAGCTCAAACCTGCTCCAGCGCAGGCTAATTTAATTGAAGCTGGATAAGCTTGCCACACCCCCGGAAAAAGGAGAGATCCCATTGACCAAGAAGCAATATTAGTTAGATTGGGGCTTCATTAAGAGAGTTCTTCGCGATCGCCAAGATCCATTATTCCATCATGATGAGTTCTTGTATGAGCGCTACCGATTCAGCCAACAAGGAATCATTTATTAAGACCTTCTCAAGCGATTTATTGCCAACACCACACGCAATAGCCGAGCATTGACTGTCTTGCGGGTTTTTGCGAGTGGTACATCTTTGTAGTGTCGGTGATGCGGAGAACAAAGCACTCATAATTATATGACAGTGTTATTAGTACACCATAGCATATCATTATTGTAGAAAATGATTAAGGTGGACTCATGATAAGAAGAGAGAAATACACACAATTTCTTTTCACTGCTTCAATTTATTGCATTTCTTATTGATACATTTAGTCATTTATCAGACGCTTTTATTCAAAGCGACTTACAAGGAAATGTAAAACTACACTTAATAAGGAGGTGAGGGGAATCGAACTAGCAACCGTGCAACTACTAACCGACAGCACAACCCACTGCACCAGGTCACACTTGGATTTTGCCATGATTATGGTCTTGTATTCTTCATAAGCGTTCATGATCATCTCCTGTTCGCCAGCGTAGAAAAAAAGAGGCTCTTTCTTTGAGTTTAGTACCATTGTACCGTAAAAAAAAAAAATCATGGTTTTGGTGATCGACCCTGTCCCCTTTTGAAGTAGGACGGGCACGCGCACTTGCCCTGATAAATTTAGTCTGGTTCAAATTAACGACATGGTTAGACCGCATGTCAGCCGTGGACGACCCGATATATCCTGTCCTCAATCATCTCGGTAATTCAAACTGGCTAATAGGACAATCGATCGACTTAAGCCCCTACGACGAATGGACGCCCTGGACTCAGATGAGGGTTTTCGGGTGTAACAGACTTTATTATGGAATACAGCCAGGGAACAGGGGAATAGTACACAAACAGGGAGGACTAACAAACCATAGGGTAAAGCATAGAAGAACGACTTCACTTAAACTAAGAATAGTAAAGGACAGAGATAAACCAAACTACACAGAGTCTCACTCTGGAAAATAACACCAACACAGGAGAATAACACAAAGTATTAACTCAAAAGGCATAAGGAAACAGAACCAAGAAATGACTAACTGGGGGTTACAAACTAAACAGAGACAAACGGAAAGTAACTAATAAACTAACAGGGGATACTAAACAAACACTAGGACTATGACTAAGGACCAGGGGCAATTTTTCCTACAGGCGGTATAGGTGGTCGCCTAGGGCGCCACTCAGAGGGGCGCAAAAAAAAAAAAAAAAACAAGAATTGTGTTTTTTTTTTGCTGGACAGATTTTTTTTTTGGTGCCTAGAGCGCCAAATGTGCTAGGGCCGCCCCTGCTAAGGACACAAACTTAAGAACAAACAACAGAGTCGAACTCTGGCTAATGAGTGCGAGGGCCTCGAATAGAAATACACTGCTCGTAGCCGGACAAGAAAGTCACGTAAGACCTGAGGTCGTGCGCACGGAGCTCTGGGTAATGCAGGCGTCGGGTCCAGGACGCACGGAACTCTGGGAAACGTAGGCGAAGGAGCGAGGAAGCACGGGACTCGCTCAGGGGCGGAGATCCCATTTCATTGTAGGGGGGGACAATACATGGTACAATTTCAGAGCGTAATTCCTGGGGGGGACACACAAAAATTGCTGTCTGGCCCTATCGCCCTCTCTCTCTCTCTCTATGCTGTCCTCGTATTGCGTTTGCTACCTTGCAGGACTAGACAGATAGCTAACACTTGACTTTGCAGAATAAAGATGATGAATTTCAAGCGAAACCACAAGTCTTGTTTTTCTTGAGTTTAACTGAAGTTATCAGCATGCAATTATCCATAAAGGACGTTTGATTTTGTAAAACTGTCTGGAAAAGACAGAAATAAAGAGATACATACATTTCACGTCAAATAATTTGGCATAAAGGTAGCACGATACCACGAGACCTAGCATAACTTAGCTGCTAAATACCGAATTCTCTTATAACATTTACAAACAGAAATTCAACATCATTTTTTAATTCTGTAAACGGCATTAAATGTATTACCACAAAATATCTACTCGCAGACAAATAATGTCAAAAGTTCAAAAGCAAATTCTCTTTAAGGAGGATGTAAATTAACATCTTCTCCATTCTATTCCACCATATATCCACGCGCTTGAGTTTAGTGCTTATTTATATCAATGCCATTTGCAGTGTTCGTGTATTGCTTTTATTTATGGCAGGACATCACGATATCTCGTAGAATCATGACTATAAATGTGAAACATAATTGTTTATGATACGAGAATATTTGTATTTATTATTATTATTATTATAATTATTTAAATCCGAGGATGTATGTAGAATTGATGTGAACGCAATCACCAACGATTTCTCACAAATTCAGCCCAGAACATGGGCGCGCGATTTACGAGTGATATTTAGCGTTCTTAAATTCTTAAAATAAGAACGAATCTCAGATGAGAACTTTCATGGATGCCAGATTTGTCCCGGGAACTTCGCAACATGTTCTTAACTGCGTTTGAGAATGAGGTCCAATGTCTGTCAACCTCTTTAGATATTGTGTAGCATAGTGGCAGTGACAGGGGAGGGGAGAGAGGAGGAAACAGGAAAAAGAGGAGTGTGTGTGTGCTTTGTCCAAAATCAGCCTATTTTTAACCAGCACACTGGTTAAGCTACTAGCTAATGATTGTTAACAAGCTCAAGTTTGAGCTTTTGGACAAAGCAGGATAAATGTCACTTTTCATGTTACAAGCTTGTGCTTGTTGAACAATTGGTGTGATAAATTACTTACTGGCTTTTACTTGTAGAGGTTTACAGTACCGTGTAGGCTACTGGGCTGATTGACTGAAACACGGAGCTGCCGGTAGCCCCGCCTGTTGGAAACAGATTGTGAACCAAACCACTTTGAGGAATAGGGGATCATGATTTTTCAACACTTAAAAAACACATTGTTTTACGTTTATAATTAGCACTGCTTGTGTTGTTGTGCTTTTATTTAATATTACTATATTATTCAAAATTATTTATTTGTGTCTAAAATGATTGTTGGGGGGGACAACTTTATGGTAGGGGGGGACACGTCCCCCTGTCCCCCCCGGGATCTATGCCTATGGACTCGCTGACGAGGAAGGCCAGGGACAGGGAATCTTGGACAGGGAACAGGGAAGGACAGGGAATCTTGCTCTTGGTCGTAGAGGCTGATATCCGGGAGGCAGAATCCCAGGAACAGTGAATGGGTCGTGGAGCTGGCCGTCTCGGGCATAAACTTTGTCCGTGTAGCGACGAGACCAGACACCGGAGTGAGGGGAGTGAGGAGTATATGAAGGGAAGTGCCAGGTGTCTGTGGTTTGTGATTACGGGATGTAAATGATGTGCAGCTGGGAGTGCAAACGTGTCTAATGATTTGAATGAGGTGCAAGTGAGAGTGCTGAAGGGGGCGTGGCCAGAGCGGATGTCGGCACAGACATGCTGCCAGAACTATAGTATATGCTCTCCCATTAAACTACCTCATCACTCAATGTACAATGAACTCAAATACTCAGACAACTTGAAGCATTACAAAATGCATAAATGATGTCTTGCTGTATCCTCTGTTTTTGCACAGTATAGTGTTTTTTGCTGAAAATGTATTGTTTTCTACTTTGTTTCGTTTGTTTGAAGCCTTGTTACCAACTATACAAAAGTGGTGCAGTACAGCATTTGCATTGCGAAAGAAAATAGGAAAATGTATGGCACCTCTTACATAGTGTAATACAAATCAAATACAGCAAATATGAAAATCATATATGGCTCAAAACAACTCCATTCTAAATGTTCTCTGGTATACTACAGTATAGTACAATACAAGTGTGCAGACACTTTTCTTTCCCAGTACAGTAAGTGAAACAGCAACACAAGACTAGCACTAGAAGTGTCCTGCAGCCCTAATGCTGATCCGTGGTGAAAATCTTGAACTACCAACATTCTCCCTTGCATGAAAACTTAAGAAAAAATCTCATCCATCCCTAAGATTCCCCATATTCCATAAAATATTTTAAGGCAAGCTGTTGTAATGACACCAAGAACCATTTTTTTATCTGTTGGTTTGCCCGTCACAATACTGTAGATAACACTTTTGAGTGTGGCATATTGACCATGTGTGGAGCAGGGTTAGTTAGAGCAGCAGGAATTGTGGCAGTTGTTACATCTGCGTGGCGTATGGACAAATGTTTTAGATAATAGATATAAGAGATGCATATCTTTTCCCAGGAGAAACAACAGTGAATGTAAAATGGACACAAACACACTATAGTAACTATATCAGAAAAGAGCATTTTACCTGCAATATGCCAGGGAGAGGGTCGAAGAGGGTCCACTAGTTTGTAAACAGTGTAGTTATCTGGACACACTTTCACCTGGATGGATGGTGGTTTGAAATAGCAGCAGCTTGAATCCGAGGATCCGCACACCTCTCTGGTCACGATTAGGGATGGGAATCGAGAACCGGTTCTTGTTAAGGTAGTCCTTTTCGATTCCGCTATCAATACTTTAAAAAAAAAAAATATATATATATATATATATATATATATATATATATATATTTATATATATTCATTTTAAATTGTTCTTTTATTCGATTCCGCTATATATACATTAAAAAATGATTATTTTTTAATTTTTTTATTCCGGTATGATGTAACTGCCGTTTAGGTATGTCACGCGCATGCAGCTTGGTTTTGTTTTAGACTGCAGCCAACATGGCGTCTAGGCAGAGGTGTTCTAAAGTGTGGTTATATTTCGCGCAAAAAGATGACCACAGGGCCACTTGCAATGCTTGCAAAACGTCTCTTTCAAAGGGGGGAAAAACTGCCATTACTCCGAAACATTTGTCCATACTGCATGCAATAACTTTGCAGGAATGTCGCGTTTCTTATACCGCAGAAGTAAACCCCCCAGAAGTAAACCCTGTCAGGCGTGGACGATTCAAACTTGCTGTGCTCTCTGAAAATCAAACACATCACAA
The DNA here is from genome assembly GCF_900700415.2 of Clupea harengus. Taxonomy (NCBI): domain Eukaryota; kingdom Metazoa; phylum Chordata; class Actinopteri; order Clupeiformes; family Clupeidae; genus Clupea; species Clupea harengus. Next base: position 24,306,491 of record NC_045170.1, on the reverse strand, counting down.
AGGAAAAAACAAACTTCTTTTGTCCTTGTTGGAAATAATACCCATCTTGAATTGGGGTACCTAAACTGTATTTGTTGCATTTATATGCAAGAATACTTGAAGACTTGATGTTTGATGATGTGATTAAAAACAAACATGAAAAACACCTTACCTTCTCTAGATGAACAGTGAGCCGTTTTCCTCCTCTCAAAACAGATGGGACTGACTCTCTCTCTCCCCCCTCTCCATCTATGTGTCCAGCCTCTCTCCTGTGGATTGCCTGCTGTATCTCTATTGAGACCAGACAAGGCAAATGTATTTGTCTAGCACATGGAACATAGGAAAAAAAACAAAGGGCTCTAGATAAACATTTACAAAAGCTTACAGGAGACAAAATAAACACACAAGTGTGGCATAACAATATGGAGAGTGGAGCTAGGACTATACAGAGCACGACTACGCCCACGAGTTGCGCCCAGGGAAATAGTTGAGGTGGAATCAAACTTGCCCACTAGGGGCACACAGGTTCGTAAACTGAGGAAGCTGGAGACGTGTTTCCATAAATAACAAATATGTTTTATTTAATAACAACAAACACACAAAATGGTAACAGTAGGACAGACAATGGACAACACCTACACAACAGATAAATGAACACAGCATAGAACTGGACTGAGGCTTACCAGTCAGGCAGGGGTATTTAAGTAGCGGGGTATTACCTCCAGGAGGTCACAGCAAACGTGCACTGCTCACACCAAATGCACACACACACACAAACCTAGTGAAAGGTAAATACATACATCAAAAATTATCTCAATGCACACACACAAAGGAGATACCACCCACCACCAGGGGAGGTTAGGATGGACTACTAGCCTTGGGCACCTAGCACAGCCAACAGCACATTGAACACAAAACAACCAGAACCAAAACGAAAACACACACACACACACGCAGCAGCAGCTCTTGCGGACAGCAGCTGCTGGCAAGGATGACGAGACGTGAAGCCAGACGAACAGCAAACGGTACAATAGCTATAAGCAAGAGCTAGCAGCAAAACCTAGCAGCAAAACAGCAGCGGCGTCAACCCACCCAGGCCAATTCCAAGCCTCCGAGGGCACGGAAACACAGGACGACAGAGGCAGCGGCTACTATGCGTCCGCTAGCTGCACATGGTGCACAAATAACGCACAATCCAACTCCGGGAGTGAAACAGGAGACGGTGCAAAGCTGGGAATGAGGACCCGACCCAACCCAACATGGTCATCACTACCACAAACTGGTGGACCTGAGCTTGACGCAACAGGTACCGTGGAGTATGACGCATACCCAGTTGGCACCTCGTTGTTCATTTATAGGGGCTGTACAGACTTACAGAGTGCCACCTAATTACTGGCAAATTAGACGGACGGCGAGAAGTTAACAGACGGCGCAATGAGGTCAGCTTAAATACGTCCTGCTACACAGGCATAGAAGATTATTCTACAACAAAGCAGAAAATAAAAGACAATTAATTAAACAGTACTTCAATTTAGTTTAAGAATGACTACAAAATGAAGTCAAAGACAAAATGCAGAGCACAGCTCAAAGCAGTTGGTGTTTTTTTAAGAGAGGCATCCTGAGTCTGTCAGGCAGAAAAATCTCAAGGAACATCTGATTCACCTTCTTATGTGACGGAAGTTGCAGCAACCAGCGTAGTGTAGCATCTAACTCTTGAGAATGCTTGTGTCAGTTATCAGACGACGCACGGACTGAAGGTAGTTTGACAGTTTATTGAACCAGTCACAGCCAAGTGAAAAAAAAGCAAAAACGGGATGAACGCTCAGAAGATATACTTGACCGTAACTGGAAAGCACAAAAGATCAGGATCACAAACTACAACCCTCAAAAGGCTTAACGAGGGAGGACTAAACTTGAACACAAAACAACCTGGGGGTCGCGGACTGAGGAAACTACAAGGCGCCAGAGCGCGTGGGACTAACGAAGACAGAACGACCTGGATGTCGTGGCGTAAACTTGCGTGAAGTGAGGAGAGTGTAGGTCTGGAGCTCGTGTCGCATTGCGGTATATCGGTATAAGTGATGAGAACCGACAGGGAGTGAAGGGAGTGGGGAGGTTATAAGGAGTGAGTTACAGGTATGTGGGATCAGTAATCAAGTGCTGGGGAAGGTGAGTGCCAGGTGTGTGGGATCCGTAGATTCCGTACTGATTGTGATTGTAGATGAAGTGCAGTTATTAATGCCCCACTCAGACCTGTGCGTTGCAATGCGTTGATCCAACGGATGAGGGAGGAGGAGTCTGGCGCATGGGGTTGTGTTGATAACGGAGACGTTATAGTGAGATTGACAGGTCAACAAACCAATCACGCCACTAGCAAGCTGTTTACCTTGTGAGTAGTAGCATGCTAACATTAGATAGGTGGCTCAGACACCTCGCAATTCCTATCAGACGTATTTTTCAGTTACAATAACAGGGTTTTTACATTGTACAGTGTGTATTTCTCGGTAACTTTAAAAAAATCTAACCAAAGAAAAGTCAAACAAACAACTTTTAGGTACAAATACGACCATCTACGGAGTTTGATCCGCCGTCTTTTTTTTTTTTAGCTTTGTGCTCTTAGACGTGAGCATAAACGCGATCTGATTGGCTAGCACCGGTGCTGTCAGTTACGTGTCAGTTACGTGTTGCCTCTCAAAAAGTTGAAAATTGTTCAACTCTTGCCGCAAGCAACCCATGAAACGCAACACAATGGAACCCTTCAAAGTGAATGGGGATCCGTCAACCTTGACGGATCAACGCATTCCAACGCAAACGTGTGAGTGGGCCGTAAGTGAGTCTCCTGTGAGCTCTCTGCATTCTTATTGCAGGACTATTTCACCATGAGGTTCACACACAGTTTTAAACAGCCTTCACCTTTACAGCTGTCATACCATGAATAAACAAAAATGTGAGTTTTTTTGCACTAAATAATATAAATTAAGATGATTTGGTACAAAAACTGTTTTAAATAAATCAAATCAGAATCAGAATCAGAAAGGTTTTTATTGCCAAGTAGGTTTTCACCTACGAGGAATTTTTTGTGGTACGTTGGTGCAAACAATAAACATACACAATAAACAATAAACAATACACATATTAAGTTACAGCAGGAGTGTGCAAAAAAGGGATTAGAGTCCGTGTTGGGGGGCGGGGGTCCCGGGCCTTGTTGATGAGGCCAACCGCAGACGGGAAGAAGCTGCTCAGGTGGCGTGAGGTTTTGGTCCTGATGGACCGCAGCCTTCTGCCGGAGGGGAGTGGCACAAGGAGTTTGTGTCCAGGGTGGGAGGGATCAGCCATAATCTTCCCTGCACGCCTCAGGGTCCTGGATGCATACAAATCCTGGAGAGATGGCAAATTGCAGCCAATCACCTTCTCCGCAGAACGAATGACACGCTGCAGTCTGCTTTTGTCTTTGGCAGTGGCAGCAGCGTACCAGATGGTGATGGAGGAGGTGAGGATAGACTCAATGATGGAGGTGTAAAAGTTCACCATCATTGCCTTTGGCAGGTTGAATTTCTTCAGCTGCCGCAGGAAGTACATCCTCTGATGTGCCTTTTTGGTGAGGGAGATGATGTTTAGCTCCCACTTGAGGTCCTGGGAGATGATGGTGCCCAGGAAGCGGATGGACTCCACACTGTCAACTGGGGCGTCACTCAGGGTGATGGGGTTGGGAGGGGCTGGGTTCTTCCTGAAATCGACAACCATCTCCACTGTTTTCAGCGCGTTGAGCTCCAGATTGTTCTGTCCACACCAGGTCACCAGATGGTCAATCTCCCACCTGTAGGCAGACTCATCACCACCAGAGATGAGCCCAATGAGGGTGGTGTCGTCCGCGAACTTGAGGAGCTTGACGGACTGGTGACTGGAGGTGCAGCTGTTGGTGTACAGGGAGAAGAGAAGAGGGGAAAGAACGCAGCCTTGAGGGGAACCGGTGCTGATGGTCCGGGGGTCAGAGACATGTTTTCCCAGCCGCACGTGCTGCCTCCGGTCAGACAGGAAGTCTGTGATCCACCTGCAGATGGAGTCAGGCACACTCAGCCGGAGAAGCTTGTCCTGTAGCAGAGCCGGGATGATAGTATTGAAATTACTATTATTTAAAATTATTTTAAATTAAAACAATAACGGAAAAGTAAATACAAAAAAAAGAATAACAAGAAAAAAAAAATTGATTTTCATTTGATTCTGGATTTTCAATTGTGTTTTTCAATTAAATCTTCTATTTGCCTATAATATAAATTAAACAAATTCGTCTCAATCCAGACTTCACCAGTTCTTCTTCCTCTGTCATTTGCCCCTATACTGCTCTGCAACACGTACCTTTTGTTTTTCACTGTTCATTGATCATAAAGCTGGCAAACCACATCAATGTACATAATTGGAGATCTCATGTCAGTTTTCATTTACAAAACAGGCCAAAAAACTCTCCAAAAAAACAGATATGAAATTGCAGCTTTGGTAAAACGTTAATTTAGTTTATTTAAGCATGTCAAAAGTTTAGGCATGGTGGCGCTCTCCATTAATAGGCCGCAACATGAACCACGAAAAGTCCTTTAGAAAACGAATCCCGCTCCACAGGCGCGCATCTACACAATCTTTAGCTCATAAAAAAGAACGAGTCGTGCTTAGCTACCAAAAAAAAGTTCGTCGCTGACTTTCCAGTCAATTTTTGGTGCGTCTATGTTTTATGCCGAACTAGTTTCTTCAGAGCGCACAAGGATCTTGGTCGCGAGTGCTGGCACTTTTCGACACGTGATCATGCTACACCAATAAGGTAGCTGCTTTTTGTCAACAGAGTTGCAAGATGGCGTCCACCATGCCTTCGTCGTGCAGTACGGAAGACGAAGAAAATACACCGGAATGTCTTAATAAATCAAAAAACAAACATTGTTTTATGCATATTACTTCAGTCAAGCACGAGGAGGTACATTATTTCACCACTACACGATGGAATACATACAGGACAAGCCTACAAACGTGGCTCGGGTTGGAGGGTGAGTCTCGAGACATGGCTGAGAACTTCAAACACTGTGTTGATGTGGAGTTTGAAAATATTCCCGAGGATGCATGGGCCAGCTGAGGAAGGCCTTAATTGAACTGGTGAAAGCCAATGAAGGCCTTGATGCTTCAAACTACAGGTAACTGCAATGTACCAGTTGACAACAAGGAGAATAGCTGGTGTGTGTGTGTGTGTGTGTGTGTGTGTGTGTGTGTTGTGTGCGCGTGCGTGTGTGTGTGTGCGTGCGTGCGTGTGGTGTGGTTAGTGATGTTGTGTGCCTTTCTTGGGCATCTTTGGTGTTAAATGTGCTGTATGGCAGATAGGTTCTAGCCTGTTATGTCTTGTACCACCTCCACCACTCTCTGCTTTTCATGATACTCCTGTGACTCTTAATTGTCACTGTTTTGTTTGTTGTGTTGCAGACAGGATATGTTGAAGAAGAGGCTGACTCGTGATTTCCCCCATCAGTATCAAAAACCTAGAACGGTCACGTAGAGCTGATGCAGGGTCACAACGCATACAAATCTTAGACCCGGATCAGAGGACCCCAACCCAATGGAAAAAGTTTCTCTCAGAAGGAACAAATAAGGAAGCACTTGCCGAATTCCTGTATGTTGCATGGAAAAATGCAGACCTTACAATAGTGGGCAAAAACCTCTGCTTGTACATCGCACATACAAATCAATGTCACTGTGTGACTGTTAAGGAGAGTGTACAGTCTGTTCGTGTTGTTGAAGACCTGTTGTTGTTTTTACATGCACAACATGCTGCACGGGAGCATAAAGCTGTCATTATCAAGAGCTCTGACACTGATGTGGCAGTCATTGCTGTAAGTGTGCAGACAGATTTCCCATGCAGTTTATATGTTTTCACAGGGACTGGCAACAGGACACGTATCATTGACATTACCAAGGTGTCATCAGCAAACAAAATATAAGTGCTCCATCACCTGCTGAATGTGGTTGGCAAATAGAGGATGGGACCTTGCACCTGGATGACCAGAAATCCGGCCCCTGACAGTGGTTTGCATGTGATACACTGCGGCTGCAAAGGTGCCTGTGAGACAGGAAGATGTTCCTGTTTTTCTGCAGGACTGTGTTACAGACTTATGTCGTTGCTGTAATTGTGCCAACACAAAAGAAACTGAGGAACTGGAAGATAACTCTCCTGACACTGACAGTGAGGACTGAGTGTCCTTAATCTGTTATTTCTTATTTAGTTTTGTACAGTTTTATATATCATATTTCATATTTTTCATAAAGATTGTTTTTATGGTTCATCAGTGTTGTTTTCATTTGTGGAAGAATGAATGAATGAATGAATGAATGAATGAATGAATGAATGAATGAATGAACGAACGAACGAACAAATGGTCATTGGTATAAGTACAATTACTGCCTTTTATTGATACAAGGAAGGAGGTTTATTTGTCACATACATAGAAATACTAACGTAAAGCATGTAGTCATTGTGTGTGTTCAGGATACGGAATGCTTGAGGAAAGAAGCTCCTCCTCAGTCTCTCTGTTCTGGTCTTGTAGCAGCAGAGACGTTTGCCTGACCTCAGTGTTTTGAAAAGTCCATGGTCAGGATGTTAGGAGTCCTTTACAATACTTTGGGCCCTGGTATGTAGTCTTCTCTTGTAGGTCTCCTGCAGAATAGGGAGAGGTGCTCTGATGATGCGGCACTGCAGTCACAGGCTGTACAGTTCCCATACCAAGTGATGATGCTGTCAGGACACACAGCTGATGGGTGCTGATGCTATGAACTTCCTCAGCTGACGTAGGAAGTACAGTCTTTGCCTTGATTTCTTCAGTGTGTGCTGGGTGTTCACAGTCCATGTTAGATCGTCAGTAAGGTGTATTCCCAGGTATGTCAAACTTGATCTAAATGACTTAACATAAGCATAACATTATCGTATATTTGCCTCATTGTTCTTATGGGACGCGGCTATGTATACAGCACTATTTAGAACCCATTTAGCCCACTTTTGAGGATGTTCGGGTGTTTTCCTCTTTATCGGTAACGTTGAATCTAACCACGGGAGCCGCCATCTTGCCATTCTGTTGACAAAAAGCAGCTACCTCATTGGTGTAGAACGATCACGTGTCGAAAAGTGCCAGCACTCGCGACCAAGATCCTTGTGCGCTCTGAAGAAACTAGTTCGGCATAAAACATAGACGCACCAAAAATTGACTGGAAAGTCAGCGACAAACTTTTTTTTGGTAGCTAAGCACGACTCGTTCTTTTTTATGAGCTAAAGATTGTGTAGATGCGCGCCTTTGGAGCGGGTTGAAACGAAAACAGTGTTCATGTTGCGGCCTATAAGTTTATCTGCACACTCCCATGTGTATAATGGCACCATTTTACACTGACACAGAAAACATTCCCCCTGCGTTACTAACAATTACGCTGTTACCAATTTTACATCTTTTCAAGGAGTTTCCAAATTTTTCACCACTTCTTAAAGGCACAGTCCATGATTCTCGTGACAAACTGTTGATATCTGAGCTCCACAGCCATTAAAAAAAACTAACGTCTTAAAACTAAAACGCTAAAAACACAGTTAGCTAGAAGACCGTGAAGACTAGAGTGGACTAGATTACAGACTACGCCTTTAAGCTGATGTAGTGAAAGGAGAACGTGTGATTGGATATAAGAGGAGCCAGATCAGTGTAGACTCAACTGGAATAGCACAGCTGCTCCACAGAATTACTTTTAGGGGGTCTCCATGGAACTGGATCTGCGGCAGAACTGAGAGAAATGTACTGTTAGTATTTTTTTTTTAATAATTCTGGTATTTGCTTCTTTGCTCAGTAAGCACTAGCTAACACAAACAGCTGAGGGAATACGTTAGAATAGATGTAAGCTGACGTTCATTTTTTGGGAAGATTGTTAAGGTCATTTGCTGCAGGATCTAGAGTACGATTGGCTAATAGCATAGGCATAATTGGCACAGTTTGTTAGTTGAAGGTCTGCCAGATGAATGTTCTGTGATCAACACTGTGAGAGTGAAATAAGATACTGGGAGTAGGAGTTAGTGACGTTAGCATGTTAGAGTGGGGGGTGGGGGGCACGTTAGCATGCAGTGTTCTACTTTGATCTACAATTTGTCAAACAAGCCCTTTTCGAGGTGTGTGGGTACATACGTTTGTGAGAGCCAACTGGTGTATAGCCGCATCAATGCAACCACTAATGATGTGATCAGTGTTGAGTATTTTTTGCTGTTGGGTGTGTGTGCTACAGTGATCCCTTAGGCTAGCCTATTTGTTGGATGCTTACTTTTACAGAAATGGGTTTGAATGTGTGTGGAGTGTAATTTGTATCAGAATTACATTTGCATATGTAGGCATATAATGGCTACCACAAACAGCATTGAGATTTCTGTGGAATTCCCATTCCCTTGTGTTTGTGTTAGGCTGTTGAGATGTGTTAACAGCCCTCCAGCGTATATGGTTCAAGGCCATTAGCTCTGCCATTGATACCTTTTGACACTTCAATGAAATGGTTGTAAATGTTAGATGGGGCACTTATTTGATAATGAATCGCGTACTTAAGAGCTTTTATGGGTAGCATACTCAAGAATTTCGAGACTCACCTTAAGTTACCGAAACAAGTTGACACTGTGGGTCAGTTTAGGGTTTACACATATTCCAACTCAAGTAAAAAAGTACTTTTCACTGTATGATTATTTGATGGGGATTTTTGAGAAAAATGCAAGTAGGGCATGCATAGTGTTAAAAAGGCCACCAGTTACACCCAGCTGTGCACCACTGTGCGGCACTCACGGGACCTGGGGTCCATGAAAGGTCAGCCTATCAGTTGATCCCAGAGTTCCGTGGGGCTCGTGCACAGTGGAATTTCACTGACCATTTGGCCACTTCAACAGTTTCAAGACAGTTTCAAGGCCCCGTCATCTCTCCACTATATAAGGCCGACCCTCCTCTGGCCAAGTTGTGGGTCAAGTCAAGCGGAGTTGGAGAAGTCCTCTTCAAGGAGCACATCGGACAATTCAATTCATTCAAAGACATTCGCGATCATTTGCCGTGCGTCGTTCAAGAATGTAAGTGTTGTTATATGTATCATTTAGCTCTGTAGTCCGTTCAGTTCATTGTAAATAGTATCTGTTATTTACAGTCATCATTATCATCTGTAGCATCCACATTTCACCCCGAGGCCAGTTCAACCAGTTACTTTTGTTACGGAGATATGGAATGTTCGCCGTTACGCACGGTATTTAAGGACAGATCCGTATTTACGTATAGTCCGATAACAATCATATGGACTATATATATTCATTCATCTGGCTATATACATGGTTCATCTTTATTGTATTACTAATTGTATATATGTCATTGTGATGGTTTAATAGAAACCCACGGATATATCAGTCAGTTCACCAAGGATCAAATGTGGATATAAGTCCCTTTACACGGGATAATGTAATATTCACGGGCATCATTCATTCAACCACTTCATGTCTTCACTTTGTGTGTGTGTGCAATAAATCAATCATCATTGGAACATTGGCATCCGTTCTTGTTCTAACCGGACAGACCTGTGGCGATTGTCACCTATTTCACAACCAGTAATACAGTCCTTTGGGTTTCATTCAATTCAAAATATCACCCTATTTATATGGTCCTTCATCCGCCGGAGTTTTACAATTACTACAGTCCAGGATGTCGATGCCCAGAGACCCCAACACCCGTGCTCGCACGTGAGGGCCGTCAGCCACGGTACTTGGAGGACTTCTGCTTGAACTGCCAAGACGTCACCTTCCACACACCATTCCAGACCAAGCCGTTGGTGGAGCCATCAGTCCCAGCCATGTGGGACGCTCTAGCACCACCTGCTGGACAGAAGCAGTCAAGCCACTCCCAGAGGCATTCCTCTCAGCTCTCAGGGAGATGCGGGAGGACAATCAGCAGTTAAGGCTTGATATGCAGCAAATTGTCCAAGCCCTCTCACCACGTGCATCAGAGGCACCACCAGCTCCAACCACAAGCTTCGCTGCCGCATCCAGAGGACGACCCCACGTCGCAGACAGTGGGGTATCCTATTCAAGGCTTTCTTTCCCGGACTTCTCGTCCACGGCCCTGACAACCAGGCAGCCCTTCTTCCGCCAGCGGATGACCTGCAAGGTGCGCCGTGGACTACGTCTCATCATTCTCAGCTGGTGGTCCAACCGGATGATGACACGTCTCCGTGGCAGGTGCCACGCCCACATCATCCACCTCAACAGTTTGTGGCTGAGCTGACTGATCATATGCAGAGCATGCATATGCGTCCAGAGCACAGCCCAGCTGCTCACGCACCGCCATCTCAGGTACCAACACCGCAGTACATGGTGCCATTCACTCCTCCTCGCACCTCATCAGCTCGTCCTTACAACCCAGCATCATACCCGGTTGCTGGACTGAGGCCACTGGGGCAGGGTCCCTACGACGGGCCACCTACCCCTCCCCGACGAGAGAGCACCTACAGAGGACCAAAGCCTCACATCCCGTGCTTCACAGATGAAGACCCCCGCCAGTTTGCCCGCCTGAAGCTGGCATTGGAGAACATCCTGCCTGCGGATGCGACTGAGCGGTTCAAGTACCAGATCCTGGTCGACCACCTGAAGCTGGAGGATGCTCTGCTGATAGCAGACTCCTACTGCAACAGTCGGTATCCATACACCAACACCATGGCATCACTCACCGAGCTGTATGGCCAGCCACACAGGCTGGCTCTGCAGCGCATCAACGAGGTCCTTGCTGAATCTCCAGTCAAGAGCGGTGACAGCAGGGGGTTCCGCCTGTTCGCACTAAAGGTGCGGGCCCTTGTGGGGATGTTGGACCAGCTGGGGAAAGAAGGGCGAACAGAACTGGAGTGTGGGTCACATGTGTCACGACTGCTGTCAAAGCTTCCACATGACATGCGCATCCAGTTCAAACGCTACATCGACCCCATTCAGACACCAATCCCCACACTGCTGGACTTTTCTTACTGGCTGGAGAAGGAGGTCCGTGTTCAGCAGGATGAGGTGCCATTCATCCACGCCAGAGCACCGCTGGAAGAGCCACCTGACCGCCAGAAAGGCGCCAGGTGGAACCAGAGCCCAGCCGTGCACTCCACCACTGTCCTGCTTGGGTGTGACTCACCTGTTAAGGCAGTCGAGCCCACCAAGACAGCACAGCCCTCACCATGCAAGGCAGAGCAGCCGCAGAAGTACTGCCCGTTCTGCAACAACAATCAGCACTATTTCAATCAGTGCACAACATTCAAGCAGCTGACCAAGGATCAGAAGGTCAGCTGGATCAAGAAAGGGAAACGGTGCTGGAGGTGTGGAAGGGATCATCAAACAGCGCAGTGCTACCTCAAGGCCAGATGTCAGACATGCAATCTGACGCATCTGGAAGTGCTGCACGAGGTGAACGCCAGACCAGAGAAGCCAGCCCCCGAAGCCAGTCAGCCGGTGACGTACTACCTCGATCCTGCCAGGAGGGGTGGTAGCGTACTGCTGAAAATGGTAAAGGTGTGCCTATTCAATGGCAACAAGAAGATGGAGACCTACGCCATCTTGGATGACGGTTCCGAGCGCACAATGCTGCTGCACAGTGCTGCTGCACAGTGCTGCTCAGGAGCTGGGTCTTCACGGACGGAGTGAGGAGCTGGCACTCAGAACCATCCGTCAGGACGTCAGGGCTGTGCCAGGGAGGTCAGTCTCATTCTCTGTGGCATCAGCCATTCACCCTCAGAAACGGTTCAGGATAGAGCAAGCTTTCACCTCAACAGAGCTTGGTTTATCCACTCATTCATATCCAGTCAAATCCCTTCAGAAAGCCTATCACCACCTCAGAGACCTGCCCCTTCATTCATTCAGTCAGGCCCAACCACTGCTCCTCATCGGGTCTGACTACCCTCATCTCCTCACCCCAGTTGAGCGAGTGCATCTAGGCCCACCAGGTGGACCGGCTGCACTGCGCACACGTCTCGGTTGGACACTGCAAGGCCCTTTCAATGTACCCATGCATCAGTCCTCCACCCCTCAGTGTCTACTCACTGATAAAGAGACTCCTTCCACTGAGCATCGCTGTCAGGTGACCAAACCTAGGCAGAGGAATGTCATCAGGACACAGCTGTGTCAGGAGTCCATCCGTGCAGAGGCACACAGCAAGAAAAGGAAGAAGCCTTCCCAGTCAGCAGGGAGAGACGGGTCATCCTTCCACGAGCCTGTTGACCTGCGGAAGTCATTATTCTGTGGTCACGTCTCTGTGACCTCTGCTCAGCCACTTCCCGATCCTGGAGGTTTCAGCAGCTACCAAGAGCTGCTGGAGGCCTCTATCAGAGCCTGTCATGGGGCGGCCACGCCCACAGACCCCGCAGCAGAGGACGTCAGGCAAGCTGAGCTTGCTCTCATCCGGACGGTGCAGAGGGACTGCTTCCCGGAGGAATTTCTTCTTCTTTCAGGAGGGAAACCTGTCTCTGCATCCAGCAGACTGCTCACCTTGGCTCCTGAGTTCGACTCAGGGGTCCAGCTGATCCGTGTGGGGGGGCGGCTCCGCAGGTGTGAGTCCCTGGAGGAGGACGCATTGCACCCCATAGTGCTGGATCCTCATCACCCCATCACCAAGCTCATCATCCAGGATGGTGACAGCCGGCTCAAGCATTCAGGCCCGGAGAGGGTGTTTGCTGAGCTACGGCGACGGTTCTGGATATTGAGGGGGAGAGAGGCCGTCAGGAAGCACCAGCACGGCTGTGCTGAGTGCCGAAGATGGCACAGCAACCCAGTCATCCCCAGTATGGCTGACCTTCACCCATCCAGCTTGCGGCTTTCCAAGCCCGCTTTGCATTCTGTTTCCACAGGTGTGGCTGTTTCCTCATCAGCACACGGACGGCGCAGATCCAGGTCGAGGACCGGACCTACACGCGGCCCGCTGCAATCCGACTCCCATCATTCCCGCAGGATGCAACTGGCTCATTTCAGGAAAACACCTTTGCTACGCAAAGTTGAGGGCGGCTGTTAAAAAGGCCACCAGTTGCACCCAGCTGTGCACCCCCACTGTGCCGGCCACTCACGGGACCTGGGGTCCATGAAAGGTCAGCCTATCAGTTGATCCCAGAGTTCCGTGGGGCTCGTGCACAGTGGAATTTCACTGACCATTTGGCCACTTCAACAGTTTCAAGACAGTTTCAAGGCCCCCGTCATCTCTCCACTATATAAGGCCGACCCTCCTCTGGCCAAGTTGTGGGTCAAGTCAAGCGGAGTTGGAGAAGTCCTCTTCAAGGAGCACATCGGACAATTCAATTAATTCAAAGACATTCGCGATCATTTGCCGTGCGTCGTTCAAGAATGTAAGTGTTGTTATATGTATCATTTAGCTCTGTAGTCCGTTCAGTTCATTGTAAATAGTATCTGTTATTTACAGTCATCATTATCATCTGTAGCATCCACATTTCACCCCGAGGCCAGTTCAACCAGTTACTTTTGTTACGGAGATATGGAATGTTCGCCGTTACACGGCACGGTATTTTAAGGGACAGATCCGTATTTACAGTATAGCCGTAACATTCATATTGTATATATTATATTCATTCATCTTGTATATAATGGTTCATCTTTATTGTATTTAATTGTATATATTTGTCATTTGTGATGTTTAATAGAAACCACGGATTATATCAGTCAGTTCACGGATTCAAATGTGGATATAAGTCCCTTTACACGGGATAATTATATTCACGGGCATCATTCATCAACCACTTCATGTCTTCACTTCGTGTGTGTGTGCAATAAATCAATCATCATTGGAACATTGGCATCCGTTCTTGTTCTAACCGGACAGACCTGTGGCGATTGTCACCTATTTCACAACCAGTAATACAGTCCTTTTGGGTTTCATTCAATTCAAATATCACCCTATTTTATACATAGGATGTCAGTTTCACTGTTACACACATTTTATAGTGTGTGCATCTTTTTTTCTGGTACGGGTACTGATTTGTCTTTTTTTGTATTTATTACCTCTAGACAATCAGTGTGCATAGCACCTTTCATACACAGAATGCAGCTCAAAGTATGGAGCATTTAAAAACAAGAACAAATGAAAAATGATAACAGAAACAAGCGCAAAAAACAGAGATAAATACAAGACGACAAATGTAGAAAAAAACAAGATGGTGGATGGTTAATGGTATTAGTATTAATATGACCTCACCCAGTAAGAATATGGTCAACAGCATTGTGTACTTTTACCAGCACAAGAACCGCATTAGACATATTAAATATGCAAGGTATCCACTTTGAAGGGTTAAATATTCTAACTGAATGACAGCTTGAATACCCGCTCACCAAAAAATAGGATTATAGCAAACAGCAAAGCAAACAGCAGACTTAATGGGTCTATATGGACATGTTTCCAATTGCATATGAAATCATTCTATTCCCTTATATCAACAGGTAGGTTTCATACAGAAATTTCCTCACAAATGTGCATTTGCATGCTGAAGATTTGGAATAAGTAGGCATCCTTGTTAGAATGTTATTATGTGTTAATAAGAAATGGACAATAATGGACAATGGTGGTTATGGGCAGTAAAATGAAACAGGCATTCTGTTGGCCCTCCATCAGAGGTCCTTCTTCCTCCTTCCCTGGTGAATAAGCATCACACCATCTTGACTGTGATGTCAATCGGGTAGCCCATCTGAATCAGCTTCTCCCTGATCTGCAGTAACCAGACAGACAATCAAATCACACTACATTCATCCCTTATGAGGTATTATTATAATAATGTTACAAGGTTATACATTAATGTAATAGATTATAAACATGTTGCAAACTACTGGTAATACTTAGGAACATTGCCATTCTGGCTAATTTGATTTGCACTTCAGCATGGGCTCAAAGGAATACCTAATACCAAAAGGAATACTACCTGAAACCTTTAAAGAGACCAGTTGTTGACGTTCGTTAACAATTGAAAATTGCTGTATAGGCAACACTTACACGTATAAAAGTCTGCAGAGTGCTATATTGCCCTCTATAGCTACAGTGCTTAGTTTGTAACATTGGTGCTGGTTCCTTGCAGAGCTACTAAGTTGGTAAAGTTTGTGGTGAGGTACTAAGTTGGTAAAGTTTGTGGTGAGGTGCTAAGTTGGTAAAGTTTGTGGTGAGGTACTAAGTTGGTAAAGTTTGTGGTGAGGTGCTAAGTTGGTAAAGTTTGTAACACCGGTGCTGGTTCATTGCTTAGGTACTAAGTTGGTAAAGTTGGAGGTGAGGGTCTAAGGTTGTAACAACAGTTCTGGCCCCTTGATGGGTACTATGTGGGTAAAAGTGTGTGATGAGGTTGAAGGACCTGTGAGTTGAACTGGGCCATCTCAACGTGGGAGAGCTCCCTCTGAAGGGCCATCTTCAGCCTCAACCTCTGCTGGAAATGTGTCCTGGGCTCTATGGAAATGATCAGGTGACACACACACACACACACACACACAGACACACGTACACACGCACGTACACACGCTCGCACACACACACACACACCCATGCGCGCACGCACACACGCACACACGCTGTTTTAGATAATAGATATAAGAGATGAAAATCTTTTCTCAGGAGAAACAACGGTGAATGTAAAATGGACACAAACACAGTAACTATATCAGAAAAGAGCATTTTACCTGTACAATATGCCACATAGCAGTGCCCAGGGTCAACTAGTTTGTAAACAGTGTAGTTTCCTGGACACGCTTTCACCTGGATGGATGGTTTTTTGTAATAGCAGCAGTCGCCCTCCCAGTGTCCGCACACCTCTCTGGTAACGATGCCATCTTCCGGGCGAGGGTGCGGAGCGTTTAGCCACAGGGTTGCGTCCGTGCTACACCGAAACGTAGGTACACAGCTCTCAGGAATGCGAACGCTCACCCCCTGGTGGAACATGCGGTACCAACCATGCCACTGGACGTGATGGTCGCACCTTATCACTGACCTGTCCAGGGTGGTGGTGACCCTCCAGTCGTCGTTCAGCACAGTGTAGCTATGACAAGGATCACTCTGTTGAGGTGACGCATCTTGAAGAGTATATAGAACTAATGTGGGATTAAGATGAGCACACATACACACACATACGGGAGTGTGAGTATTGAAGTATGAGACAGTTGGTGTTCAGCACTACTAACCCTAGTGCATGTTCTGGTAGGTTTGACTTGAGTGAAAATATTGATAAATGAATGTAAATTAATTTGGTTTTACCAGTAGATTTAACGTGAGTTATCAAAGCCAGAATGCTTTGCCACACCCTACTCTCCTTCAGGAAATTATATTTTTTTGATTCTAGAAAATTCACAGATTAATTTGGATTTTGAGGCTCTGACTTGGCCATTCTAGAACATTCACTTAACTGTTTTTGAGTCAATTAATTGTTAATCATTTTCCTGCATCCACAACACAACCCCAGATCAGGGGAAATGATATACGTTATATGGCTGTTGGGGGAAATGAACACTGTAAATTGTGTACTTTAGGTTCTGAGGGAGAAGGATGTTCATCAGGAAGAGAAAAGAGCAGAATCTTACACAGAATCAGCCAAAGAGGAACACCCATGGTAGCCAGATGGTAGACGTGTCTTCTCTAACCAACCTCTGTAATCATGCACAAACACAGGCATTAGGCTAGTTTCCGTCCATGTAAGGCCTGTCCAGTGGCAATTACCATTGTTCTTGTGTGCTGTGAGTTTGTTTTGCCCTATTCAAATCAGGTACAACAAAAATAAATGACACATAATACTTCACCCAGAGGTGACTCATGCCGTCACGGATGAGTGTTTTCGGGTGTAACAGAGTTTATTAGGGAATACAGCCAGGGAAGCAGGGAACAGAACACAAACAGGGAGGACTATCAAACCATGGGGTAAAGCACAGAAGAACGACTTGACTTACACAAAACTACAGAGTCTCACTCTGGAAAACTAACACCGGAGAATAACACAAACAAAGTATTAACTCAAAAGGCATAAGGAAACAGAACCAAGATACACGGTGTCTGACACCAGAAATTACTAACTGGGGGTTACGAACTGAAAAGAACACACACAGTAAGTAACTAATAAACTAACAGGGGATACTAAAAAAAACGTGGGACTATGTTGTTTACTATTAAGTTTGTGTCCGTAGCCAGAGTCGAACTCTGGCTAATGAGCGCGGAATAGAAATACACTGTTCATAGCCGGAGAAAAAAGTCACGTAGGACCTGAGGTCGTGAGCACGGAGCTCTGGGAAATGCAGGCGTCGGGTCCAGGAGGCACGGAACTCTGGGTAGAGGCTGATATCCGGGAGGCGGAATCCCAGGAACAGTGAATGGGTCGCGGAGCTGGCCGTCTCGGGCATAAACTTTGTCCGTGTAGCGACAAGACCAGACACCGGAGTGAGGAGCATTTGAAGGGAAGTGCCAGGTGTGTGTGATTTGTGATTATGGGATGTAAATGATATGCAGCTGGGAGTGCAAACGTGACTAATGATTTGAATGAGGTGCAGCGGAGGGAGTGCAAGTGAGAGTGCTGAAAGGGGGGTGGCCGGAGCGGATGTCGGCACAGACGTGACACATGCTGCCAGAACTATAGTATATGCTCTCTCCCATTAACCTACCTCATCACTCAATGTACAATGAACTAAAATACTCAGACAACATGAACCATTGCAAGATGCATAAATGATGTGTTGCTGTATCCTCTATTTTTGCACAGTTTAGTCCATTCTAAATGTTCTCTGGTATACTACAGTATAGTACAATACAAGTGTGCAGACACTTTTCTTTCCCAGAAACAGTTTGACTTGAGTGAAAATATGGAGAAATGTGCGTTGAATTTTGGTTTTACTAGTAGATTTATAGTGAGAAAGCAAAGCCAGAATGCTTTGCCCAACTCTGCTGCAGGAAATTATGTTGTGTTGTTATGAGCCTTAACAGTTTCTCACACCGCAGAAGTAAACCCCCCATAACGTCAGGCGTGGACGATTCAAACTTGCTGACACATGACAAAGGAAAAACCAGGACTTGTTTTGTCCTTGTTGGAAATAATACCCATATATAGATATATGTAAAGTGCAGGTGAAGTACAGGTGAAGGTGGCAGTAGAAGTTATAAAGTTATAAATGAGGTAGGAGACATGATAAGATATAAGTACGATGAATATGGATATGACAACAATTTAACATAAATAGATATATACAATGAACAATTTAGTGCAAATGTTCAGTGGCTGGAGGTAGGTGTGTGGCAGTCAGGCCAGGGTAGAGAGGGGAATACAGTCACTGTAGGAAGGAGTGTGAGGGGGTAGCCAGGGGGAACTGTCACCGTGGTGCAGAGTTCAACAAGGTGACAGCCGCAGGGAAGAAGCTGTTCCTGAGCCTGCTGGTCCGGGAACGGAGGACCCTGTAGCGCCTCCCTGAGGGGAGGAGGGCAAACAGTCTGTGGTTGGGATGGGAGCTGTCCTTCAGCATCTTTTGCACAAGGAAAGCGTCCACATTCATGTCTTCACACATGGCCCTGGCTGATGTCTGTGAGGCCACCAAGCCTGTGGCTCTGTAGGACTCGAGAGATTTTTCAGTCTTTTTCAGTAGTCTTACTGCTCTTCAAAATCAGGGCAGACAAACTTTCACCAGTGGACTCCTCTACTACTAGGAATCCCATGAAGTGCTCTTTAACCTGGGGGTCTTCTTCCAATGTCACAATTCTGATCACTACTGACAGCTGTTCAGTGTGGCTAACATCCGGGGTGCAATCTAAAATGAGGGAAAAGTATTTGCATTTCTTTATTTCTTGCACCATTGTTGAGAGAATCTTTCCACTGATGCATTCAATCAACTCATTCTGAATGGTTTTGCCCAAGTAGCTGTGGTGTGATGTTTCACATTTAATCTTCTGGATGTGGTCTTTCATCACTGGGTCAAACTGCGCCAAAAGCTCAACCTCTTTCAAAACGTTTCCATTTTGAAGGAGAGTGGAGTATTTCTGAGTTTCCTCTAAATGCCATATTTCGCACAGCTAACGACTGTACAATAGCAACCAGTCGTGTCAGCACTGCTCTCCACCGACTCCGCTCTGCCTCAAGGAGGGCCTGCTCTTGTTTGTCCAAGGTTGTACCTTGTTTTAATCGACCTGCCAATTCTTTCCATGACGACAAATTTTCCAGGTGTTCCAGAATATTTTCATGGCTGTTTAAAAGCAGCACTTGCATTTTTCCAATCAGACAGTCCTCAATGTGTTAAAACAATTTGTTTCGCACTCACCTGAGGATGCCGGCACAGCTGAGGTGCATGGCTGTTCCTCGTCAATTGATGCAGCAGTTGGTGCCAGATATTTTAAAAGGGAATCTAAAATGTTGTAACAAAGGTGTGTATTATCATTATTTGTTAAATGTAGCTATTATTTAGTTGTTAAGCATTTTGGTGTATTTGTTACGAATCGGTGGTGATGTGCAGGACTCAAACGCCCGACTCAGAACTCAAACAGTAGAGTGAAGAATAATCGTTTACTAGCAGGGTTCGGTACACGGGTAGGCAGTCCAAGAGAAAGCAAACAAATCCAAACAGGGAATAGGCAGGAGAGTAGTCGTTGTACAGGCAGAGGTCAGAAGCACGAGTAAATCACTTTAACAAAAGAGGAAGCGCTAATCGCTGGAAACACGAGGAAAAACAATTAACATACCACGTAACCTACAATGACGAAAACGCAACGAGAAACAAGAATACATGGACTATATAAACACACAACAGATAACGAGGGACAGGTGAGAACAATCAAGGCGGGGCAGACAATGAGACAAAGGTGGACTAAACAAGGGGAATTAACAGGACACAGGAGAAACCAACACAAACAAACCGGGTGATTGGGAACAGGTGAGGGGTGGAGACACAGACAACAACAAGAGGGCACATGGCATAAACAAACAAACATAGGAAAGCACATGGCGGGAACAAGGAAGCACAAGGACTAGACAAGGGAACAAACATGTGACAACACAAGGGAGACAAACTCACAGTATTTGGACAGCCTGACATACTTTTTTCATTCCAAGATATGCATAGCTCTTGATTAGTTGAATCAGGTCTGATTAAACTGGCTAGCTCGCTACACCAAAACTTATATTGTTATAATTACTTAAATTTCAATTTCATGACACAACGAAAATGATGCAAATTGCAGTACAGCTGAACTTGCGATATGTTTTGCTAAAGATAGCCTGATGAAAGTTGACTGAATGGAAATAATTAACATCACACGTCACACATGTCATGTGCTAGCATGTTCTGACAACACCAAGGAGGTACCCCTACCTCTTTCGATTTGTTGCTAATTTTCCCTTACGTTAGATTTATTTTTTTAATGTCAAAACATGATAATAATCCTTTTTTTTTTTGCTGGCCGCAGTTTTTGGCGCCCCCCAGCAACCAACTATGTCGCCTGTAGGAAGGGCCGGCCCTGTACCTGGATGTCGTGGCGTAAACTTGCATGAAGTGCAGCGACTGTAGGTCTGGAGCTCGTGTCGCCTTGCGGTATATCCCATAAGTGTATCCCCGACAGGGAGTGAGGAGGTTATAAGGAGTGAGTGCCAGGTGTGTGGGATGCGTACTGATTGTGATTGTAGATGAAGTGCAGCTGGGAGTGTGAATGTGACTGAGCTGTAGCAGAGGTGTGTGTCCAGAGTCAAGGGGGTTTGGCCCGGAGCCGAGTTCAGCGCAGACGTGACAGTGTGTGAGTGGGCCGTAAGTGAGTCTCCTGTGAGCTCTCTGCATTCTTATTGCAGGACTATTTCACCATGAGGTTCACACACAGTTTTTAACAGCCTTCACTAGTGATGGCGAAATGAAGCTTCATGAACCTTTGAAGCTTTTCAGCCAGACGTGTTGAAAAAAGGTTCACTACTCGAAGCGTCGTTCGCTCTCTAGTGACACCTGCTGTTCAATAAAAATACGTTGTAAGAAAGATTTTCTTGGGACAATGAATTTGTAAAATTTGTTGTGGTGCGCAAGGCCTGCTAAAATAACATGCACGAAAACGTATAGTGAAGAAAACGTACCTCCATTAATTCAAATTTCATTGTAGGCGAAAACAACGACAAATATAGCTGCAAGCAGCGATGCGGATTCCTCCAAAGATTGCGAAACCAGGGGAAAATGTATATTCTTCACAATTTTGGAAAGAAGAGTAAAAGAAGGAAAGAAGAGTGAATAAGGAAAAGAAGAAAAGAAAGAAGTGTCTTGCTAAAGGACACTTCGACTACTTAGAGCAGGACCGCTCAGGTCTCGTCGGCCAATCCTCGCCTTTCAAATCCATTCTCAGTATCCAATCCAGCCGCGGAACGAGAATGGACCTGGGCCAATAGCGGCGCTTCTCTTCATACTCGAGAACTTGGCTTGAACTTGTGTGACGTTACGTTGCCAAGTTACGCAGACGCAAGCTCCTCAAGATGGCTGAAGCTACGACAACTCGTCAAAGTCAAAGTAAGTAAGTAAGTAACCATGACATGTTTTTATTTTTCTCTTAGACGGACACACGTTTCATTTCCATATTGTATTGATTGACAAGCCTAACTAACGTTAACGCTTTCACTAAAGATACGTGCACCGATGTAACGGTTACATTATGAACTAGATTATGCTACGTCTTATAACTACAACATTGTTATGAATGGAAACAGCCATGTGTAACTACTATAATGTTACTCTGAGCTGAAACAGCCAAACGGCCGAGTATTGGCAGTGATTAAAGTAGTTGTTGAAAGCTTGTATCAGTAAGCTAACCATCTAGTTAGCTTGCTATCTGTGTATGACGCCTGACCAGCGGTGTTAAGCGTCGTTTCTCGTATATCATACAACTACTGTAACTGATCATGCATAATATGATTGCTATTGATAACGATAACGGTACAGGAGTGTATGTTTATGTGCTGCAGTGTCTCAGTGTATTGTTCAAAGCATGCTCACCTTCAGTGTTTACTTGTTGACTACTGTACCTGTACTGTACCTGTACTGTACACCAGCGGTGTTAAGCGTCGTTTCTCGTATATCATACAACTACTGTAACTGATCATGCATAATATGATTGCTATTGATAACGATAACGGTACAATAGTGTATGTTTATGTGCTGCAGTGTCTCAGTGTATTGTTCAAAGCATGCTCACATTCAGTGTTTACTTGTTGACTACTGTACCTATTTGCTTATTGTACCTGTTGTATGGTTCTAGTTAGTTAGCTAATAACATTGATTTAAATTATAAGCAGTTATTATAAATGTGTGCTGTGTATTTATTCTACATACACTTACTGCTGTAGGGAAAAAAAGTGCGTAATATTAAACATCACTGTTTTCAAATTTCAGATCACAAAGAAGCTGACTGGCCGTGGCAGGGGGACAGCTCTTTGGATGACCTCCATTGGCAACGAGGTTGGCTAGATCCTAACCAGTGTCGTGACAGTGCAGGAGGGGCTGGGACTGGACAGGATGGAGTGATGGAGCGGTACCACCAAGCAGCTGTTCCACCCCCAGTCCTGCTATACGTGGACTGTGGCCGCTGCGTGAGTGAGGGGGCGAGTAAGCTGCAGACCAGGTACACCTGGCACTTCATGAGGAGGCGGGCTGTCGGCGGCACCACCACCGATGCTCTACCACACCTTCATGGGCTGCCTGTCTGCATGCACCTTTGAGTGGGATGCAGGGGACCTCGCTCTGTTGCGGCAGATGACGAGGGAGCAGCTCAGGCAGGAAGGGGTGCTAGCCCTTACTGATCTTCTGGTGGACAGGAGAATAAGTAGGAGGGAGTTGAGCCAGTACTGCTGCAGGAGGACATGCGGCGTGGAGGCCGCCATCAGCCTTATTGAGGGGCTGCTGCAGGAACTGGTGGGTGGGGAACCTGACTGCTGCTGCCTCCAAGCTCCTCCTGACTGCTTCCACCATGCTGCAGCCAGGTGTCCAAGCCTCTCCTGATGAGTCTGGGTTATGTACATTCATAATTGTGTGTAAAGAAGTAAAATCACTGTATCTGCATTTTGTCCCACATCTGTTTACAAAATCTGTCACTCATCAGTTTTTATGTTTTTTTTTCTTTCTCAGGCTGTGGATGACTCTGGGGTGCCAGGCATGGACCGAGTTGACAGCATGGCAGAGTATCTGGTGGAGCTGAGGCACCAGCTCTCTCTGGCCCGCACCAACCAGCAGGTCAGGAATATTTATTGTCTTACTACTTTCCCTCTGTGCCCTGTCATACATATTCACACTCATGTTTTTGTCTTTTCTTGCGGGCTGCTGTAGACGTGAGCCACACCACCCACCCTGGTACAGTGGCACAACAAGAGGGTGTAGAGGCAGGGCAACGTGGTGGTGCAAGGACTGGACCTGTCCAGCCACTTGTCTGTGGCGACTGACCCTCTCCTCCCTGCTAATGTGTGCCCACCATCTGCACCCCCCCCAACCAGGCCCAGTTCACCAGTACCCCCAGGCTGGCAGCACCGTGGGCCAGGCACAGGTGAAGAGGAAGGTATCGTCCGCCGTCGCACCGGCGGCTGTGAACTCGTGCCCCCAGCGAGAACTCTTCCCTGCTCCACCCTCGGGCCCTCAGCTGTTCATGCTGAGTCCAGTGACCTCACAGGGGCCTGTGCTGGGTGCTGCTCCACAGGCTCTGGGTGCCAGCCTCTCCTCTGCCGCTCCTGCTCCAGTCCGAAAACGGACCTGCGGTGTTCTGCGCAACACGTGCAAGAAATGCGGGCAGTTCAGGACAGCGGAGACTGGACACAGCCAGTACAAGGACATTATATACTGCCCCTCTGTAGAGGCTGTTCCCAAGGAGCAGTGGTTGGAGGATAAAAAAAATGCATGAAAAATAAATGAATAAATTGTCCCCCCCCCCAGAGGCATGGACATTGGCTTAGTGCCCTCAACCCCTTTCCCTCCCAGTTTCACACTTTCTGTATATAGTTCTGTATATGTTTTCTGATATATATTATTATATTGTATATATATATTATGCTATAGTTGTTGTTGTTGAATTTGTTATTGCAAATAAAAGTTTGTTTACAACAAAGATTTATACATTGTTCTTTTGTGAATAGAAGGACGTATTAATTGGAACACAAATATTTTGTGAAACAATTAAAGTACCTCACACATAACTGTACATGAACTTGCATTGAAATATTCAATGTAGATTTATAAATATCTCACTAATATAAGGTAAATTAAAAGTAATATGCAAACAAATTGTGATTTCCAGTAAAAATTTAACTTTGCAGTAAATAATGCACAGCTAAATTTCTGCTAACGGTGGGACTCGAACCGGGAACTTTGGGGTCAACTCTTCTCTCATAAATGCATATATGTATTGAAATATTCAATGTAGAATTATCCATATCTCACTAATATAAGGTTAATAAAAGGTAATATGCAAACAAATTGTGATCTCCAATAATGAAAATGAGCTTTGCATGAAATAATGCAAACCTCAATTTCTGCCAACGGTGGGACTCGAACCTGAAACCTCTGCTCTCATAGTAATGCATACAAAATCAGAAGTTAAATGTTTTAAAAATAATTTATGATGTACATCAACATTAAAAAACTTTACTCATGGAGGATTAGGCCATACAAAATCCCTTCCTTCTTTTTTCCCCTCCTTTTCCCTTTTTTCTCTCTTTTTTCCTCTCTTTTCTTCTTCCCCCCTTTTTCCTTTCTTCCCCCCTCATGGTGTGCGAGTGTGCCCCAGCTTTTCGACTACTTAGAGCAGGACCGCTCAGGTCTCGTCGGCCAATCCTCGCCTTTCAAATCCATTCTCAGTATCCAATCCAGCCGCGGAACGAGAATGGACCTGGGCCAATAGCGGCGCTTCTCTTCATACTCGAGAACTTGGCTTGAACTTGTGTGACGTTACGTTGCCAAGTTACGCAGACGCAAGCTCCTCAAGATGGCTGAAGCTACGACAACTCGTCAAAGTCAAAGTAAGTAAGTAAGTAACCATGACATGTTTTTATTTTTCTCTTAGACGGACACACGTTTCATTTCCATATTGTATTGATTGACAAGCCTAACTAACGTTAACGCTTTCACTAAAGATACGTGCACCGATGTAACGGTTACATTATGAACTAGATTATGCTACGTCTTATAACTACAACATTGTTATGAATGGAAACAGCCATGTGTAACTACTATAATGTTACTCTGAGCTGAAACAGCCAAACGGCCGAGTATTGGCAGTGATTAAAGTAGTTGTTGAAAGCTTGTATCAGTAAGCTAACCATCTAGTTAGCTTGCTATCTGTGTATGACGCCTGACCAGCGGTGTTAAGCGTCGTTTCTCGTATATCATACAACTACTGTAACTGATCATGCATAATATGATTGCTATTGATAACGATAACGGTACAGGAGTGTATGTTTATGTGCTGCAGTGTCTCAGTGTATTGTTCAAAGCATGCTCACCTTCAGTGTTTACTTGTTGACTACTGTACCTGTACTGTACCTGTACTGTACACCAGCGGTGTTAAGCGTCGTTTCTCGTATATCATACAACTACTGTAACTGATCATGCATAATATGATTGCTATTGATAACGATAACGGTACAATAGTGTATGTTTATGTGCTGCAGTGTCTCAGTGTATTGTTCAAAGCATGCTCACATTCAGTGTTTACTTGTTGACTACTGTACCTATTTGCTTATTGTACCTGTTGTATGGTTCTAGTTAGTTAGCTAATAACATTGATTTAAATTATAAGCAGTTATTATAAATGTGTGCTGTGTATTTATTCTACATACACTTACTGCTGTAGGGAAAAAAAGTGCGTAATATTAAACATCACTGTTTTCAAATTTCAGATCACAAAGAAGCTGACTGGCCGTGGCAGGGGGACAGCTCTTTGGATGACCTCCATTGGCAACGAGGTTGGCTAGATCCTAACCAGTGTCGTGACAGTGCAGGAGGGGCTGGGGACTGGACAGGATGGAGTGATGGAGCGGTACCACCAAGCAGCTGTTCCACCCCCAGTCCTGCTATACGTGGACTGTGGCCGCTGCGTGAGTGAGGGGGCGAGTAAGCTGCAGACCAGGTACACCTGGCACTTCATGAGGAGGCGGGCTGTCGGCGGCACCACCACCGATGCTCTACCACACCTTCATGGGCTGCCTGTCTGCATGCACCTTTGAGTGGGATGCAGGGGACCTCGCTCTGTTGCGGCAGATGACGAGGGAGCAGCTCAGGCAGGAAGGGGTGCTAGCCCTTACTGATCTTCTGGTGGACAGGAGAATAAGTAGGAGGGAGTTGAGCCAGTACTGCTGCAGGAGGACATGCGGCGTGGAGGCCGCCATCAGCCTTATTGAGGGGCTGCTGCAGGAACTGGTGGGTGGGGAACCTGACTGCTGCTGCCTCCAAGCTCCTCCCTGACTGCTTCCACCATGCTGCAGCCAGGTGTCCAAGCCTCTCCTGATGAGTCTGGGTTATGTACATTCATAATTGTGTGTAAAGAAGTAAAATCACTGTATCTGCATTTTGTCCCACATCTGTTTACAAAATCTGTCACTCATCAGTTTTTATGTTTTTTTTTCTTTCTCAGGCTGTGGATGACTCTGGGGTGCCAGGCATGGACCGAGTTGACAGCATGGCAGAGTATCTGGTGGAGCTGAGGCACCAGCTCTCTCTGGCCCGCACCAACCAGCAGGTCAGGAATATTTATTGTCTTACTACTTTCCCTCTGTGCCCTGTCATACATATTCACACTCATGTTTTTGTCTTTTCTTGCGGGCTGCTGTAGACGTGAGCCACACCACCCACCCTGGTACAGTGGCACAACAAGAGGGTGTAGAGGCAGGGCAACGTGGTGGTGCAAGGACTGGACCTGTCCAGCCACTTGTCTGTGGCGACTGACCCTCTCCTCCCTGCTAATGTGTGCCCACCATCTGCACCCCCCCCAACCAGGCCCAGTTCACCAGTACCCCCAGGCTGGCAGCACCGTGGGCCAGGCACAGGTGAAGAGGAAGGTATCGTCCGCCGTCGCACCGGCGGCTGTGAACTCGTGCCCCCAGCGAGAACTCTTCCCTGCTCCACCCTCGGGCCCTCAGCTGTTCATGCTGAGTCCAGTGACCTCACAGGGGCCTGTGCTGGGTGCTGCTCCACAGGCTCTGGGTGCCAGCCTCTCCTCTGCCGCTCCTGCTCCAGTCCGAAAACGGACCTGCGGTGTTCTGCGCAACACGTGCAAGAAATGCGGGCAGTTCAGGACAGCGGAGACTGGACACAGCCAGTACAAGGACATTATATACTGCCCCTCTGTAGAGGCTGTTCCCAAGGAGCAGTGGTTGGAGGATAAAAAAAATGCATGAAAAATAAATGAATAAATTGTCCCCCCCCCCCCCAGAGGCATGGACATTGGCTTAGTGCCCCTCAACCCCTTTCCCTCCCAGTTTCACACTTTCTGTATATAGTTCTGTATATGTTTTCTGATATATATTATTATATTGTATATATATATTATGCTATAGTTGTTGTTGTTGAATTTGTTATTGCAAATAAAAGTTTGTTTACAACAAAGATTTATACATTGTTCTTTTGTGAATAGAAGGACGTATTAATTGGAACACAAATATTTTGTGAAACAATTAAAGTACCTCACACATAACTGTACATGAACTTGCATTGAAATATTCAATGTAGATTTATAAATATCTCACTAATATAAGGTAAATTAAAAGTAATATGCAAACAAATTGTGATTTCCAGTAAAAATTTAACTTTGCAGTAAATAATGCACAGCTAAATTTCTGCTAACGGTGGGGACTCGAACCGGGAACTTTGGGGTCAACTCTTCTCTCATAAATGCATATATGTATTGAAATATTCAATGTAGAATTATCCATATCTCACTAATATAAGGTTAATAAAAGGTAATATGCAAACAAATTGTGATCTCCAATAATGAAAATGAGCTTTGCATGAAATAATGCAAACCTCAATTTCTGCCAACGGTGGGACTCGAACCTGAAACCTCTGCTCTCATAGTAATGCATACAAAATCAGAAGTTAAATGTTTTAAAAATAATTTATGATGTACATCAACATTAAAAAACTTTACTCATGGAGGATTAGGCCATACAAAATCCCTTCCTTCTTTTTTCCCCTCCTTTTCCCTTTTTCTCTCTTTTTTCCTCTCTTTTCTTCTTCCCCCTTTTTCCTTTCTTCCCCCCTCATGGTGTGCGAGTGTGCCCCAGCTTTGGCGCAGGGAATTGAACTTACAGCCTTCTGATTACTGAACGACTTCTCTACTCCTGTACCACTGATGCTCAGGTTAATATCTCAAAGATTTGCTTAGATATTACTTCACTTTCTGTGAATTTGAATTTGAGTGGCTGTACCGGACAAACGGTTGTGAGGATCAAAATTTAGTTGATTAAGTTTTGTGAGGCTTGGTCTGAAGATCCTCTCTAGTGATTTTGAAGAAGATTTGACCAAAATTGTAGGAGGAGTAAGCTTTCAAAAGTTTTTTTATAAAACCGGGAATAACAGAAAATCTATACAACCGAAAATTGGCGCCATTGAACGTTGAATTCGCCTTGATCCAAGGAATCCAATGGTACCTCATTTTTGAAAATCGGTCAAACGGTTCAAAAGTTACAGTGTTAACAAAAGTCCAACTTTGACCCGTTGGTGGCGCTAGCGTGGTCTAGCGAGAGACATGAAACTTGGTGTGAGTGAAGAAGGGACTGTCCTTAATGAGTGTGCCAAATTTCAGAAAAAGTTACCAAATGGGATTTGACCAAAATTGTAGGAAGAGTAGGCTTTCAAAGCAGTTTGATAAAACCGGTAATAGCGGAAAATCTATACAACTGACAGAGGAATCCTAATAACAATAGGTTTCCTCCTGACGGAGGAATCCTAATAAAGGCTTTCTTTTGCTATTCTTTGTTCTAATAATAGTCAGACCTCTGAAACATATGGTTGTACGGTGGCACAACGGTTAGCGACGTCACCTCCAGCTGCGGACTACATAGTTTCACAGCTTAGCCAAAGCAAATTTTAACCCGATGTTTTGGATAAAAACTCCTGCTAATTATCTTTACTATATTCTGTAGCCTATGCTGTTGGAACAGAGTTAAAGTGTATTTGGAATACAGGTCAGTACTTTTGTGAAACCAAGGGTAGTGAGAGTGCTTTTGGCCAACTGGTCAGTGAAAGTGCAGGGCACTGAAAAGGGGGCGAAAGTGCTTTGTGCAACTGGATCAAGGGCTTTCTCTTCCTAACTGGCTCCATAACTCTATCTCAAATAATCTATACTACTAACAACACCAAACAATCTAAATCTCCAACTCCCGCTAAATCTCCAACTATGGCTAAATCTCCAACCACTGACAACAACAACCACGAATACGAGATGGGAATTTGGACATCGTATTGTCGAAGCGTCCCGCCAAAAGTGAACGAACGAACCACTTGGTGAAGCACTTGATTCAAATGAGGCTTCAGACGTCACGAGTGACGTCATTTCGGCAAAGCGATACAAGCCTCGATACGCGCTCCGTCTGGAAGTGCTTCATTTTCGTGACACAAGCTCCGAAGTCTCGGGTTCATTTGTAACATCACTAGCCTTCACCTTTACAGCTGTCATACCATGAATAAACCCCACATCTCACCAACCCAGAATTAACAAGGCCCACCTGACCATGTCCAAAAATGTGAGTTTTTTGCACCAAACAATATAAATGAATGTGATTGGTACAAAACAAGTTTTAAATACATTAAAACAATAATTGAAAAGTTAATAAAAAACAAAATAACAAGAAAAATAATTATATTTTCAATTGCGTTTTTCTCAGGTAGACCTTGTTAATTCTCGATTGATGATTTACTGATAAATGACAGATGTAGTGATCAGCAGTGTCTGCTGGGTTTCTGGGTGCCATGGATGGTGTTTCCTTCATGCATAGCGCACCTTTGTTTTGACTGTAGAAGACATACATTAGAAATCTAGTTCAGATATCGAAGAAATCATAAAAGTCCTTAAATATCAATAAAGTATGACGTTTTTCCACCATATTTTTCCTTTGTATCAACACATGTTTCAGATCATGTAGGGGTCAGGATGTTAAAGGAAATCTTCTATTTGCTTATTAAATAATTTAAACACATTTTTTTATACAATTTTCTATTTGCCTATAATATAATATAATTTAAACAAATTTGTCTCAATCCAGACTTCACCAGGTCTTCTTCCTCTGTCTTTTGCAACACGCACCTTTTCTTTTCACTGTTCATTGATCATAAAGCTGGCAAACCACATCAATGTACATAATTGGAGATCTCATGTCAATTTACAAAACTGGCCAAACAACTCTCCAAAAAAAAAAACTGAAATATACAGTAATTGCAGCTTTGGTAAAATGTTCATTTAGTATTGTAGTTTATTTAAGCATGTAAAAAGTTTAGAAACAGGCATGGTGGCGCTTTCCATTAAGTTTATCTGCACACTCCCATGTGTATAATGGCACCATTGTACACTGACACAGAAAACATTCCCCCTGCGTTACTAACAATTACGCTGTTATCAATATAACATCTTTTCAAGGAGTAACCAAATGTTTTACCACTTCTTAAAGGTACAGTCCATGATTCTGGTGAAAGACTGTTGATATCTGAGCTCCACAGCCATTAAAAAAAAAAAACGTATTAAAACTAAAACGCTAAAAACACAGTTACCTAGAGGACCGTGACACCTAGGGTGGACTAGATTACGGACTACGCCTTTAAACTGATGTAGTGAAAGGAGAATGTGTGATCGGATATAAAACAAATAAAAAAACCTTCAATTATATCACAGTGATGTGAAAGTGCATCAATTAGTGATGACTGACAGACAGGGAAATTAACAATGGGTAAAATCAAATAATCATGTAGTTAGTGTAGTTATGCTTGTCTGTTGTTTCCAGTTCGCCAGAAAGTTTCTCTTTATCTTTATGGTACATGAGAAAAGAAAAGCAGGATACCAGCTGCAACAAATGCAAATATACTGACAATTTGGATATTCTAAAAAAAAAAATTGGATGGACTACAGCTCCTCTTTTTGAACTCCTCTAACTGAATGGATACAAAGAAAATTTTAATTTTCAAATTCACATTCACAACTGGAATATCACAGCTGCTCCACAGAGTGACTTTAGGCGGTCTCCATGGTACTGGATCTGCGGCAGAACTGAGAGAAATGTAAGTTTAAAATTCTGCTATTTGCTTCTTTGCTCAGTTGGCACTTGCTAACACTAACAGCTGAGGGAATAACTTAGAATGGATGTATGCTGACGTTAGTTTTCTGAAAAATTGTTAGGGTCATTTGCTGCAGGATCTGGAGTACGATTGGAGTTTTCGACAGATGTTTATCCATACAGAAGTTGTCCATATTCTTGACTCTGTCAAACTGCGTAAAGATACTTAATTAGGAGGTTCCTAAGCCCTCTGCTGGAAAAAAAATAACTTGTTTATCTGCTCAAATCTTTTTCAGAGGTGAATCTTGATTCAGTGTCTGATATAACCAGGATGAGATTAAAGTACAGTACAATATGAACAGTATGGGCTGCATAACTACTAGGAAATATTTTTGCTGAAGACATTTCTGCACCAAATGCTTTTTGCTTCATTTGTAGGTGGATGGCGATTCTCACCCAAATGTTTTCTTTGTGTTTCACTTTTTGATGATACTTTATCATTGCTAAGAACATCTAGTGATGGCAATTCGTTGTTAATTTCGCTTCTGCGTCTCAAGTGTTTGATTATATTTCTTCCTAACTTTGGACGTGCTAATACCACCAAAGAAATAGTGGTATTTCACTGGCTATTATAACCAGTGTTGTATAGTAACAAAGTAGAAATACTTCGTTACTGTACTTAAGTCATTTTTTTGGATATCTGTACTTTACTTTACTACTTATATTTCTGTTTACTTTTACTTCGCTACATTTTGCAAAGAAAACTGATACTTTTACTCCGATACATTTCCCCTGAAACCTTCGTTACTCGTTACAAAATTAAATCATCTTTAGAAAAAAAAACAATCAATGAGTGACGAGACCAACGTCGGGTACTGTGGTAGAACACAGACTGCAAGCAGGTTTGGCGAATCAGTGGTCCTAGCGCACGTTAATGCGCTATTGACCGTTCGCAAAAGCCCCGTCTTCTTAGTTACTGTTGC
This sequence comes from Clupea harengus, assembly GCF_900700415.2. Classification (NCBI taxonomy): domain Eukaryota; kingdom Metazoa; phylum Chordata; class Actinopteri; order Clupeiformes; family Clupeidae; genus Clupea; species Clupea harengus. The sequence goes on along the minus strand of NC_045170.1, from coordinate 24,274,284 downwards.
TACGTCTTTTGAACTCATCCATGCACTATACTGTCTTTCAGTGTCAGTGATTCTTTTTGGAGTAATATCCCCGCGATATCCTCCGGATCAAGGCAAAATGGACTGCAATATGCAGTGGAAGGATATATCCAAAACATTAAGATCAACAACGAAGGGGACACAACAATAATCGGAGCAAAAGCACACAGGTCTCAATCAAAAAATGAGAACCCCCATGACCTCTTCATTAAATGCCACCAGCACCACCTAGACTAGTCATGTTCTTTCACCGCTGGGTAAGATCTGTATATAATATTTCAAGCTAGCTAATAACCTACAAAGATTATTTATTCTTATTCTTTATTCCATCTCTGGCGAGGTATCTAGCTAGCTAGCTAGGATGGTGTCAATCTACAGTACAGTAATGTAGCAGTGTGGAGCAAAATAGCTGCTAGTAACGTTATTGTTCAAGGGATGTGTGTGCATGTTGCTGAAAGTATTTCACAGTCACTGTACCGATAACTTGCTTGTAAAACTGATGATCCTGATGTAATGCTATGGCTTTGTATCAGATCGCCAGGTTATTGCTCTCAGGTTGTGACCTGCTGTCTCTCCTAGACCTGTTCCACTCCAGGACCAGCAAGAGAGCAGGCAAGATCATCGCTGATCCTTCCCATCCCGGTCAGCACCTATTTCAGAGACTCCCATCCGGCAGAAGGTTCCGGGCTATCAAGACCAAAACCTCGCACCACCTGAACAGTTTTTTCCCCACTCACAAACAAGCCCCCTGCATCACACTGACTCTGGGCAAACCCCCACACATACACACAAAGACACACACACACACACATACACATTCACACAAATGCACTAGAGCGTAAATTATTTATATATTGCACTTTGCTAATTCCAATTCACTGCATTTTAGCTCGGCACGTGCCCAAATTATTAATGATTATTTATTGTTCTATCTTGTAAAACATTTATCTTTTATTCCTATTTTTGCTATTTTGTTAGTATGTTTATATCTTTAATGTCCTATGCACCAACCACACCAAGTTAATTTCCTGTATGTGTAAATAAATATACTTGGCCAATAAAAATAATTCTGATTCTGATTAAAAGCCTTTTCATTGTGTACCTTACTTTAAGAATACAACAGGAATAACACAAATCACGTGAATGATAAAAAAAAGCTTTATTTTTTGTTGTACTCCAACTAAACAAACAGGAACAGAGTTTTATCTACAGTTTCACCAGCAGACATAATATAAACATGCAGGCAAAAAGGCCATCTACGCACCACAAGAATGATTGGGAGCCTACATTTAATACATACCCATCAGTAACCTTGTCATCAGTGCCACCTTACAAATGTGAGTTCAGTAATCTGACTCCACTCTGTGGTGTTAATATAATGCATCTTCTCTCTGATCCATTAGCTTCCTGGATTCAAAATCTAACCAATGAGCTGGAGGAGCTTTTTGGAATCCAAACTAGAATGACAAAGGAACAAAGAAGGGGGTTGGGGGTGTAAACTGAAAAGTGGAATTAGAGGACAGGTGGGGTTGGAAACTGATGAAAGCTTCCATGTTTCCTAGGTAACTAAGTCACACTCATAGTAGCCAATGGTAGAGACATTCTCATATCTCAAAAATCTGTCAATTTGTTTGAGTAAAGCACAACTTAAAGCTAACAAACTAAAATTCATGTCTTTAAATGTAAATCGAAAGGTGATGCATTTCTTCTTCTTTAATTTCCATTAATAAACAACTTTTCTTCTTTGCAGGTCAAGGTTGGTCATAGTTGGTTGGTGCATGCTTCAGTTTGCATATATCAAGTATTTTGGTGAGGTTCTTGTCCAATAAGCCTGCTCTCCTGTGTGGTTCTTCTGACAAACATTGCACTGAGCTATAATGGCGTCGGCTTTTGGAAAGAACGAGTATTTTCATTTTTTGTTTTGTTTTGTTTTTCAGATTGGATCATATGTTAGACTGCAGTGTGTCTCTTTTCTTGTGTACTGCACTGATGGGGCCTCTTGATTCTCTTGTATGTATTTTCTGATGTGTCTTGAGTATGCCTTTGGTATTAAAGCACTTACCACACTGAGAACACTGATATGGCTTTTCTCCAGTGTGGATCCTCTGGTGTGTCTTGAGATCACGCTTTTGACTAAAGGTCTTTCCACACTGAGAACACTGATGTGGCTTTTCTCCAGTGTGGATTCTCTGGTGTGTCTTGAGAGAAGACGTTTGGCTAAAAGTCTTTCCACACTGAGAACACTGATATGGCTTTTCTCCGGTGTGGATCCTCTGGTGTGTCTTGAGATCACGCTTTTGACTAAAGGTCTTTCCACACTGAGAACACTGATGTGGCTTTTCCCCAGTGTGGATCCACTGATGTGACTTGAGATAAGACATTCGGCTAAAAGTCTTTCCACATTGAGAACAGCGATATGGATTTTCCCCAGTGTGGATCCTCTGGTGTGTCTTGAGAGAAGACGTTTGGCTAAAAGTCTTTCCACACTGAGAACACTGATGTGGCTTTTCTCCAGTGTGGATCCTCTGGTGAATCTTGAGATTAGTCATTTGACTAAAGACCTTTCCACACTGAGAACACTGATACGGCTTTTCTCCAGTGTGGATCCTCTGGTGTGTCTTGAGAGAAGACGTTTGGCTAAAAGTCTTTCCACACTGAGAACACTGATACGGCTTTTCTCCAGTGTGGATCCTTTGGTGTGTCTTGAGATCACCTGTTGTACTAAAGCTCTTTCCACACTGAGAACAATGATATGCCTTTTCTCCAGTGTGGATCCTCTGGTGTGTCTTGAGAGAAGACGTTTGGCTAAAAGTCTTTCCACACTGAGAACACTGATACGGCTTTTCTCCAGTGTGGATCCTTTGGTGTGTCTTGAGATCACCTGTTTTACTAAAGCTCTTTCCACACTGAGAACAATGATATGCCTTTTCTCCAGTGTGGATCCTCTGGTGTGTTTTGAGATGAGCCATTTGACTAAAGGACTTTCCACACTGAAAACATTGATGGGGCTTTTCTCCAGTGTGTGTTAGTTGATGAATTGCAAGAGCGGAAGGTGCAGCAAAGGTTTTAAAACACTGGGAGCATTCATGTTTTTTCTTCCTTGTGTTCGATTGCTGATGTCTAATGGCTTTCTTTCTTCTTTCCTCTGTAATCCCTTTGCTTGAATGGATCCTTTGAACGTCACCTATAACATTAGAAAATATTTTTAAAATAAGTCCTCTCTCTTCGATTTGTTAGATTAGTCCTACAACACAAAAAAAATGTATTTTTGATTGACTGGCTATTTGCTAGAATAGTATATCACTTTGAAGTCCCTTAGGCTAATGTGAACACCTAGAGACTACACTGTAAATGTAAGCAGAGATTCAGGCACATGAGTAAGAGATCTGGAGACAAAAGGATGGCAGGCATTTTAAAGGATTTAAATGTAACAGTCTGCAAATGATATCCCTTCATTAAGATATTCCCATGGTATCTCTATTCTCCTTTAATAAGTCTCACATGTCATTGAATAAAGCACAGGATAAAGCGAGGGGGTTCAACACTTTTGTTTTTAAACCAACTTTTAAATCACCTTCAACAGTATAAATGGCTAAGTTCCAATGGCATGAAACATTATTAAATATTTAATTATTATATGAACAGATATTAACTTGAGATGACTGATGCAACTTACCTGTAGGAGTACAGTCATCAGGACCATATTCTCTCAAATCAGATGTTTCTTCCTGTTTAATTTCCAATGGTGAATACACTGGAGATGTGTATATTTCAGTCTCACAGTCAGGTTCCAATCCAGGCTTTTCTTCCACTTTCGGATTTGCAGACAGATACTCTTGCAGGAAATCATCAAATTCTTCTTCTTTGATCTCCTCCTTCACCGACATGAGCAGTTGTGATGGTTCAGTAGATCCTGACATTTCAGACTTTTTTCTCTCAAGAAAATCCTTCAATGCAAGACCAATATAGTGAATATGTGCAAACAAAGAACTACCGTGTAGTTGTACTGTTGGAGACTTACACTTCTGCGGAACGCTTCCAGAGAATTACACACACTCCTTCAGAGCATCCCAGTACCAGTCAGTTCAGTTCTGCTTAATACATTCAATCTAACATTCCTTCAATGCAAGGATAACATAGTTAATTAAAGAATTACAGAATAGTTGTATTGTTGTTGAATTACACACATACAGTATCTATCCAGAGCATCCAGGTGTCTACCTTACAAAGGTGAGTTCAGTATCCATCCAGAGCATCCCAGTGTCGACCTTACAAAGATGAGTTCAGTATCCATCCAGAGCATTCCAGTGTCCACCTTCCAAAGATGAGTTCAGACTCCCCTCTGTGGTGTTAATATAGTGCATCCTCTGTGTGACCCACTACCTTCCTGGATTCAAGCCTAACCAATCAGCTGCCGGAGCTTTTGGAATGCAAACTAGAATTACAAAAGATTATGAGAAGGAATTCCATGAGCATCGTTCACATGTGATGATCCTCAGGTGGGTGTGGTCAGGGTTCAACCAGCAGAGACAACACAAAGGAGGGTAGATGGGTCATTCCTGGATGTGTGAACTGAAAGGTGATTGGTGGGGGAAGGGAAGTTGGGAATGGGTTAGAGGTGTGAACTAAAAGGTGATTGTGTAAGTGGGGTGGGCTGGTAAACTGAAGAAACCCTCCAAACAGAAATAAAAGAATAAAAGTTTCTTAGGATATGATAAAGTACACGGAGGGTCATATCTTGGCATCAGTATCCCGGACATTTAGCCCTGTTAACACTGAACACTTTTAATTTGTTATTTTCATTTGAATGAGAGAGGCAGTGGAGTATCTTGCCCTGCTAGAAGGTCTGCACTCCTATGCTTAAATACCCTACATTAATAATAGAACAGAAATAAATACAATTCACATAATTGAAAAAGGGTATTTTTGCAGTACCCCCACTGAAATGAATGGGAGGCTACATTTCATACACACACATCAGTAGCCTAATCATCAGTGATTCATGTATACACCTTATGAAGGACCAAGGGGGTCACCCCACGTTTTTGGGATGTGGCGACTGGACTGGGTGGTGTAGTATTATGGGATGCATCACTATAACACTGATGGGTTTAACACACAATAGACTGTATATGTGTGTGTGGGGGTTTGTTTCTGTATAATGTGTGTTGATTAAAAGATGGCTTGACTAGAGCTTTAAATAAACCTTTCCCCACATTGACAGCACTCAAATGGTTTGTCCCCAGTATGGACTCTCTGATGTCTGTATAGAACTGACCACCAAAGACAGCTCTTCCTACAGACAGTACACATGAAAGGCTTCTCTCCGGTATGAACTGGTGGTGTGATATTGTGGCTGAGGAGTGAACAGGCTTCCATACTGAGAACATTGAACAAAGGAGTGTAGTAGGGGGTGGTGTGGATGTGTGAACTGAGAGGTTATGGGTAGAAAAGGGTAGGGGGATTGGGGTGGTAATATGAAGAAAGCCTCCATTCTTATCAGAATTTTTCATACTTCATGTTCGAGGACTTTTCATTAGTTTTTTTGTTTTGACTCTGAGTGACTCTAATGTGTTCTGTAGGCATATCCCCATGATTGTTCCATAACATTAACATCTAAATGAACTCTTAATCAAGTTATCTTTCTCCCCAGCGTAGGCCTCCCTTCCAAACACAACAAGGCTGTAACAACAGGGTGTCGATGTCTTTTGCAAATGAAGTTATAAAAAGTGAGTTCAAATGTCAACATAGTTAGGCGTATCCTCCTGCAAACAGATCTGATATTGGATGAGGAGGATTCTATGTTGGATTGAAGGCCATTGAAGCTACATAAAATACCCAGACCTGCAGAGCAGGTGTCAATGCAGGTCAATTTGCAATGGAGACCCGAGTCAGGAGCTGGGTCCTTCTTGAGAATGCTGTCATGACCCGGCTCATGAGCCGCAACATACATTTGACCCAGACCACAGAGTGAAGAAAATGCATTTTGTGGAATCGTACAAAACTGGAACTGATGTATGACCTAATGGACAGTGATATCTGAAATACATCTGAATCCCTTCCCACGTGTAGTAAATTGATACGGCTATTCCCCATTATGGATTTTCTGGTGTCTCTTTAGATAACATATTTGATTAAAGGCCTTTCCACACTGAAAACACTGATGTGGCTTTTCTCCAGTATGTGTCAGCTGGTGGATTGTAAGATCATTGCTACTCCTGAAACCCTTCCCACATGTAGTACAATGATATGGCTTTTCTCCTGTGTGGATCATCTAGTGTGTCTTGAGATGACCCTTTCGAGAAAAAGCCTTTCCACACTGAGAACACTGATGTGACCAGTTTCCTCCCCCTCTTTAACTCCAGCAATTCTCAGATTCTGTCGTTTAGACCGTCAAGAAGGCCCAGCAGAGGATGTTCTTCCTTCGGCAGCTGAAGAAATTCAACAAGCCGCAGAAAGTGATGGTCGAGTTCTGCACAGACACACGCAGACTGCAGCAGATCATTCGGTCAGCCGAGAAGGTTATCGGCTGTGACCTGCCGTCTCTCCTAGACCTGTTTCACTCCAGGACCAGCAAGAGAGCAGGCAAGATCATCGCTGATCCTTCCCATCCCGGTCAGCACCTATTTCAGAGACTCCCATCCGGTAGATGGTTCCGGGCTATCAAGACCAAAACCTCGCTCCACGTGAACAGGTTTTTACCCACTCACAAACAAGCCCCCTGCATTACACTGACTCTGGGCAACCCCCCACACATACACATAAAGACACACATACACACATTCACACAAATGCACTAGAGCGTAAATTATTTATATATTGCACTTTGCTAATTCCAATTCACTGCATTTTAGCTCTGCACGTGCCCAAATTATTTATGATTATTTATTGTTCTATCTTGTAAAACATTTATCTTTTATTCCTATTTTTGCGATTTTGTTAGTATGTTTATATGTTTATATCTTTTATGTCCTATGCACCAACCACACCAAGTTCATTTCCTGTATGTGTAAATACACTTGGCCAATAAAATTAATTCTGATTCTGATTCCTTTTCATTGTGTACCTTACTAATACAACAGGAATAACACAAATCACGTGAATGATAAAAAAGCTTTATTTTTGGTTGTACTCCAACTAAACAAAGAGGAACAGAGTTCATAGTTTCACCAGCAGACAAAATATAAACATGCAGGCAAAAAGGCCATCTATGCACCACAAGAATGATTGGGAGCCTACATCTTATACATACCCATCAGTAACCTTGTCATCAGTGCCACCTTACAAATGTGAGTTCAGTAATCTGACTCCACTCTGTGGTGCTAATATTATGCATCTTCTATCTGATCCATTAGCTTCCTGGATTCAAGTATCTAACCAATGAGCTGGAGGAGCTTTTTGGAATCCAAACTAGAATGACAAAGGAACAAAGAAGGGGGGTGGGGGTGTAAACTGAAAAGTGGAATTAGAGGACAGGTGGGGTTGGGAATTGATGAAAGCTTCCATGTTTCCTAGGTAACTAAGTCACACTCATAGTAGCCCATGGTAGAGACATTCTCATATCTCAAAAATCTGTCAATTTGTTAACAACTTAAAGCTAACAAACTAAAATTCATGTCTTTAAATGTAAATCAAAAGGTGATGCATTTCTTCTTCTTTAATTACCATTAATAAACGACTTTTCTTCCTTGCAGGTCAAGGTTGGTGATATTTGGTTGGTGTATGCTTCAGTCTTTGCATTTATCAAGTATTTTGGTGAGGTTCTTGTCCGATAAGCCTGCTCTCCTGTGTGCTTCCTCTGACAAACATTGCACTGAGTTTTAATGGCATCGGCTTTTGGACAGAACGAGTATTTTCATTTTTTGTTTTGTTTTTCAGACTGGATCATATGGTAGACTGCAGTGTGTGTCTTTTCTTGTGTACTGCACTGATGGGGCCTTTCTCTTGTATGTATTTTCTGATGTGTCTTGAGATCGCTTTTGATATTAAAACACTTCCCACACTGAGAACAATGATATGGCTTTTCTCCAGTGTGGAGCCTCTGGTGTGTCTTGAAGTTAGACATTTGGCTAAAAGTCCTCCCACACTGAGAACAATGATAAGGCTTTTCCCCAGTGTGGATCCTCTGATGTGTCTTGAGATGAGACATTTGGCTAAAAGTCTTTCCACACTGAGAACAGTGATGTGGCTTTTCCCCAGTGTGGATCATCTGGTGTCTCTTGAGATGACACATTTGACGATAGGCCTTCCCACACTGAGAACAATGATATGGCTTTTCTCCAGTGTGGATTCTCTGGTCTGTTTTGAGCTGACCTGTTTGACTAAAGGTCTTTCCACACTGAGAACAATGATATGGCTTTTCTCCAGTGTGTGTTTGTTGATGAATTACAAGAGCGGAAGGTGCAAGCAAAGGTTTTGAAACACTGCGAGCATTCATGTTTTTTCTTCCTTGTGTTCGATTGCTGATGTCTAATGACTTTCTTTCTTCTTTCCTCTGTAATCCCTTTGCTTGAATGGATCCTTTGAACGTCACCTATAACATTAGAAAATATTTTTAAAATAAGGTCCTCTCTCTTCGATTTGTTAGATTAGTCCTACAACACTACATTTTTTTATTTTTGATTGACTGGCTATTTGCTAGAATAGTATATCACTTTGAAGTCCCTTAGGCGAAGGTGAAGACCTAGAGACTACACTGTAAATGTAAGCAGAGATTCAGGCACATGAGTTAGAGATCTGGCGACAAAAGGATGGCAGGCATTTTAAAGGATTTAAATGTAACAGTCTGCAAATTATATCCCTTCATTAAGATATTCCCATGGTATCTCTAATCTCCTTTAATAAGTCTCACATGTCATTGAATAAAGCTCAAGATAAAGCGAGGGGGTTCAAAACTTTTGTTTTTAAACCAACTTTTAAATCACCTTCAACAGTATAAATGGCTAAGTTCCAATGGCATGAAATATTACAAAATATTGTATTATTATATCAACAGATAATAACAAGAGATGACTGATGCAACGTACCTGTAGGAGTACAGTCATCGTGATCATATTCTCTCAAATCAGATGTTTCTTCCTGTTTAATTCGCAATGGTGAATACTCTGGAGATGTGTACATTTCATTCTTACACTCAGGTTCCAGTCCAGGCTTTTCTTCCACTTTCGGAATTGCAGACAGATACTCTTGCAGGAAATCATCAAATTCTTCTTCTTTGATTTGTTCCTTCACTGACATGAGCAGTTGTGATGGTTCAGTAGATCCTGACTTCAGTTTTTTTTCTAAAGAAAATCCTTCAATGCAAGACCAATAAGTGAACATGTGCAAACAAAGAACCACAGTGTAGTTGTACTGTTGAAGACTTACACTTCTACAGTACGCTTCCATAGAATTCCACACATACTCCTTCAGAGCATCCCAGTGCCAGTCAGTTCAATTCTGCTAAATAAATTCAATCTAACATTCCTTCAATTTAAGGATAACATAGTTAAATAAAAAAAATTACAGTATAGTTGTATATTTGTTGAATTACACACATACAGTATCTATCCAAAGCATCCCAGTGTCTACCTTGCAAAGATGAGTTCAGTATCCATCCAGAGCATCCCAGTGTCGACCTTCCAAAGATGAGTTCAGACTCCCCTCTGTGGTGTTAATATAGTGCATCCTCTGTGTGACCCATTACCTTCCTGGATTCAAGCCTAACCAATCAGCTGCCAGAGCTTTTGGAATGCAAACTAGAATTACAAAAGATTATGGGAAGGAATTCCATGAGCATTGTTCACATGTGATGGTCCTCAGGTGGGTGAGGTCAGGGTTCAACCAGCAGAGACAACACAAAGGAGGGTAGATGGGTAATTCCTGGATGTGTGAACTGAAAGGTGATTGGTGGGGGAAGGGAAGTTGGGGATGGGCTGGAGGTGTGAACTAAAAGGTTATGGGGTAGGTGGGGTGGGATGGGCTGGTAAACTGAAGACATATGTCATCATATTTAAACAGATATAAAAGAGTACAAATTTCTTAAGTTATGATAAAGTACACTGAGGGTCATATCTTGGCACCACTATCCCAGTCAAGGTCCCTCAAGAATCTTGACGATCAGGCATTTTTATTTGACTTGCTATCCAGCAATCCAACCTCTATAGAGCTTATTCCGGACGTAGGTGTTGCCTTGAGTCATTTCCTGTCGGTTTTTCATGCTGTCACTGACAGACATGCACCTTTTAAGAAATGTAGGATACAAAATCGTTTTAATCCCTGGTTTACTCATGACATAAGTGAGGCCACTACTAATATAAATAAGGCCTGGGCATTAGCAAGATCCACTGGCTCTGCTGCAGCTTGGCAATCTTTTAGACACCTTCGAAACAAATGCACACATCTGGTGAAAATGGCCAAATCCAACTACTTTGTGAATCATTTGTCTGCTTGTGGTAGTAATCCAACAAAATTCTGGAAAACAGTTAAGTCTCTTAAAGGGGTTTCCCCACCTACACTACCCCAGCAGATCATGCTGAAAGATAAAGCAATTAATGATCCTAAGGAAGTTTGTAATGCTTTCAATAATCATTTTATCCAATGCGGCACTTTGTTTGACCTTTCTAATTTCCCTGATGTACCGGATGGAGTGCTAGATAACTTCACTGTTGATGCCAGGTCACTGGGAACTGACCCAACCACTTCCTTCTCTTTTAGACCAATACAACAGCATGAAGTCCTCTCTGCTCTTCGTAATTCTAAATGTATGAAGAGCTCAGTGGGTGCAGACCAGTTAGACCCACGTCTCTTGAAGCTTGCTGCCCCCATTATAGCCAGACCCTTGACCCACATTTTTAATCTATCACTTTTTTCTGGCTACATTCCTAGCATCTGGAAATCTGCATAAGTGGTGCCCCTTCATAAAGGTGGAGACCCAAATGATATGAAAAATTATAGGCCGATCTCCAAGCTCCCATGCCTAGCCAAAATGTTGGAATCCTTTGTAAATTAGCAAATTAGCTCTTTTCTATCTTTAAACTCAATTTTATGCCCCTTTCAATCAGGTTTCAGAGCTGGCCACAGTACCATTACTGCAACAACCCTTGTGGTAATTGATATAGCCTCTGCTGTAGACAAGAAACAATGTTGTGGCGCTTTATTTATTGACCTGTCGAAAGCTTTTGATACAGTAAACCATGAGATACTTTTTGGCAAACTGGACTCCCTGGGATTTGATAATGTCTCCCTCAGATGGTTCAAAAACTACTGCACGAGTAGAACACAATGTATAGATGTTGCAGGCCTTACATCTGAGGCCCTAGTAATTCATTCTGTTGTCCCTCAGGGCTCTATTTTAGGCCCGGTATTGTTCTCACTTTACATAAATAATATCTGTGACCATCTAGAACATTTTAAAGTCCATTTTTATGCCGATGATACAATTTTGTATGCCTCAGCGCCCTCTATAGATCAAGCAGTTTCAAACCTTCAACATGCTTTTGATTGTGTACAGGATTCCCTAAAGTCCCTCAAATTGATGCTGAATGAATCTAAGACTAAATTCATGATTTTCTCCAATGGTAGAAATAATGTCCCCCCCACCCATAGGATATGCACCCGTTCTGGGACTAATATTGAGCAAGTTCCTTGCTATAAATACCTAGGTATCTGGCTAGATGATAGGCTGTCATTTAAATCACATGTTCTTGACCTAGCTAAGAAGGTTAAAATTAAACTGGGTGCTCTTTATAGAATAAGATCTTGTTTTACTTTTGAAAACCGAATGGAAATAGTGCAATCAACAATTTTGTCAGTTCTTGACTATGGTGACATTGTTTACATGTATGCTGCACCCTCTACCTTAAAACTCCTGGACTCTGTTTACCATAGTGCTATTCGCTTTTTTACAGGAGACACAGAGGGTCATATCTTGGCATTAGTATCCTGGACGTTTAGCCCTGTTAACACTTTTAATTTGTTATTTTCCTTTGAATGAGAGAGGCAGTAGAGTATCTTGCCCCGCTAGAATGTCTGCACTCCTATGCTTAAATACCCTACATTAATAATAGAACATAAATAAATACAATTCACATCCTTAAAAAGAGTGTTTTGGCAGTACCCCCACTGAAATGAATGGGAGGCTACATTCATACACACACATCAGTAGCCTAATCATCAGTGATTCATGTGAACATGTTATGAAGGACCAAGGGTGTCACCCCACGTTTTTGGGATGTGGCGACTGGACTGGGTGGTGTAGTATTATGGGTGCATCACTATAACACTGATGGGTTTAACACACAATAGACTGTATATATGTGTGTGTGGGTTTGTTTCTGTATAATGTGTGTTGATTTAATGATGGCTTGACTAGAGCTTTAAAAAACCTTTCCCCACATTGACAGCACTCAAATGGTTTGTCCCCAGTATGGATTCTCTGATGTCTGTATAGAACTGACCACCAAAGACAGCTCTTCCTACAGACAGTACACATGAAAGGCTTCTCTCCGGTATGAACTGGTGGTGTGATATTGTGGCTGAGGAGCGAACAGGCTCCCACACTGAGAACATTGAACAAAGGAGTGTAGTAGGGGGTGGGCTGGATGTGTGAACTGAGAGGTGATGGGTAGGAAAGGGTAGGGGGATTGGGGTGGTAATCTGAAGAAAGCCTCCATTCTTAGGACTTTTCATTAGTCTTTTTGACTCTGAGTGGCAGTGGAGTATCTTGTCCATCTAGAATATTGTCTGTGTACTATTTGTATTAAAAATACAACAGAATTAAATACATTATTTTAAAAGGTAAGCAATCCCACTAAAAACACAGAAACAGACTCAAACCTACATAGAGATTTACCAGTAACCATTCTTAATTAAATATGCAGGTATCATAGGCATCTTAAGAATTAATGGCTGTCAACTTTTCAAACATAGGCATCCAGTCTGTTCATCAATTATTCATGGCCTTCTGAAGTTACCAAACTATAGAAAACACATCAAATGAATGCATGTCTACACACACCCACTGACACACACACACCCACTGACACACACAAGGGCAATCCACTGAGTTTCACAAAATGTGTATGGGATTAGAATGCACCTTCAGTTTATATACCTTTACATAAGGGACAGTCATACATGTGGTGTCTTCATTTTGTTCAGAAGAGACTATCCAGATCTTCAATCATTTGATATGATAATACATATCATATTTTTTTTAATTTAAGTCAATATATGAAGGGGGGAAATGATTTCATTTTATGACATTGTTATGTGATAACATGTATCTCATCTTAAAATGCTGGCAGGAAAGGTATCTTGTCATCATTGTGTAGGAAAGAACCATGATGGTTGAATACTCTATGAGTTAGGGATTTGGAAAAATGTGTGCTGAGGGCCTAACATAAATACATTTTGTAGTAGTTCTTAATTGTTTTATTCACTAAAGTCTTTCATCAATGGATGAAAAATTTGAGGCTGAGCTGAAATCACCAGATGTTAAACCTGTTTTAAGAATACAACTGAAATAAACACAATTCATGTGAATTATAAAAAAAAAAGCTTTGTTTTTTGTAGTACTCCTACTAAACAACCATGAACAGACTTTTATCTACATAGAGTTTCACCAGCAAACATGAATTGTGTTAATATAATGCATCTTCTATCTGACCCATTAGCTTCATGGATTCCAAATCTAACCAATGAGCTGGAGGAGCTTTTTGGAATCCAAACTAGAATGACAAAGGATTATGGGCAGGAATTCCTTGTGTATGAGCACCGTTTACACGTCTGATGGTCCTGAGGTGGGCATGGCCATAGCTCAGCCTGCAGAAACTCCACACAGGAGTGTAGTAGGGGGTGGGGGGTGTGAAATGAAAAGTGATGGGGCAAGGACAGGATACGTGGGGTTGGGAACTGAAGAAAGCTTCCATTTTTCCTAGGCAACTAAGTCACACAGACACCATAATAATATGAATGGAAGCCTACATTTCATTCACACCCGTCTGTAGCCTAATCAGCCTAACTATCTGTCCTGGCGCAGCCTTTGACACTGTCGATCATGATATCCAATTTGGTAGACTTGAAAATTGGGTTGGCCTCGCTGGTTTAGGACCTATCTAACTGGCCGGGAATACTGGTTCGCCGTCGGAGGCCACAGCTCAAAACACATTTGTATGACCTGTGGGGTCCTTCAAGGATCCATTTTAGGGTCCTTACTGTTCAGTCTATACATGTTACCCCTTGGTAGTGTCATTAGGAGGCACAACATCAATTATCATAGCTATGCAGATGACACCCAGCTCTATATTTCTGTAACACCCAACAACTACAGCTCTATTGATTGCTTGGTATATTGCATTTCTGATATAAATATAAAAAAACTTTCTCCAGCTCAACCAAGATAAAACAGAGGTATTAGTCATTTGTGAAAAAGCCAAAAGAGAGAAACTATCTGAACATTTAAAAACACTAGCACTTAACACCAAGCACCAGGCCAGAAACCTAGGTGTCATATTTGACTCAGATCTCAATTTTGAAACCCATATCAAAAATGTAATTAAAACATATTTTTATCACTTAAGGAACATTACTAAGGTGCAACCGTTTCTCTCTCAGGCTGACACTGAAAGACTGATGCACACGTTTATAACAAGCAGACTAGACTACTGTAACTCGCTTTTGTCTGGTCTACCAAAAAAAAGCCATTAGTCAATTACAAACAATACAGAATGCAGCAACACAAGTCCTCACTAAAACAAGACGGAGGGCGCACATCACACCAGTATTAAAATCACTGCACTGGTTACCTGTTAGTTTCAGAATAGATTTCAAGATTCTCTTACTACTCTATAAATCCCTCATGCACCTGAATATATAACAGACATGCTCTTAAGGTACACACCCAGTAGATCACTGAGGTCTTCTGGTACTGAACTCCTAACACTTCCAAAAGCCAGGAGAAAGAGACATGGAGAAGCAGCGTTTAGTTTCTATGCCCCCAGCCTTTGGAATACTCTGCCAGATTGCCATTTACCTCCTGGTATGAAATGTGCTGTACAAATAAAGTTTGATTTGATTTGATCATCAGTGATTAATGTAAACACCTGCATTCTGTCAGGATCCTGCTCTGTTTTCTGTTTGTGTTACCTGATTCCTGACATGTGCTTTTTCCTGTTTGTTTATGTTGTCATGTGCTTGTTGTGTTTGTCTTGTCCGGCCATGTGTTTCCTGTCTTTGTCCTGAGACTCCGCCCCTCCTGCCTTCTGCCACTTCCTGGTTTTGACCCTCACCTGTTCCCAATCTTTACCCTGTTTGTTTCCCTGATTGGTACCTCCTGTGTCTTGTTAATTCCCCTTGTCTAGTTCCCCCTCTGTTATTTAAGTTCAGTCTGTCCTTTGTTCCACGTTGGTTCGTCGTACTAGCATGGTGAGAGTTCTGTGTCAATTAGCTGTGTGCGTTCATGTATTCCTGCTCTGCCTTGCTTTTTGTATTGTTGCTTTGCCAGTGCTTGGGTCCCTAAGTTGGGATCTTCTGTGTCTTCTGTGTTATTTTGGAATCTGGTCTGCGATTGGGTCTCTGCCTTACGAATCCTGACAGCATTCAGCCATGTTCTCTTCCTCAGTAACTACTGAAGTGATCCAGCTATAGAAACCCTCTTCAGGCTGCATGTATTTCATATTGGTTCTTGAAGATGTCCACTGGGTCTTCTACAGTAACACCTTACCTGAAACCCCCATCATAAGATTAGATAATAACATATAAATAATAAACATTTAACCGTCTACACGTCTGATGGTCCTCAGTTGGGCATCAGCCTGCAGAAACTCCACACAGGATTGTAGTAGGGGGCTGGGGGTGTGAACTGAACATTGATGGGGAAGGAGAAGGGGAGGTGGGTTGGTAAACTGAATAAAGCTTCCATTCTGCCTCAAAGCTTATTTTTACTGTATGCATACGTGAGTATTTATGTACATGTGTGTGTATATCATACTGGCATAAAAATAAAGAGTAAGTATAATATTTGGGGCACGGTGGCTCAGTTGCTTGCACTGCTTGCACTGCCGCCTCACAGCAGGAAGGTCATGGGTTTGATTCCCTCATGAGGCGCTGTTAGCTCTGGGGGGCAGGTCCTCCCCAGAGTGCACAGTGCTCAGGTGGGCTATCTCCCGGGCCTTTCTGTGTGGAGTTTGCATGTTCTCCCCGTGTTCACAAGGGGTTTCCTCCACTAAGGACCCCAACAGAAAAAACATGCAAAATATCAGAACACATGTCCATCCCTGACCAAAGATGGACAGTTCACTTCACTTGGTCCCCGGGCGCTACAAGCTGCCCACTGCTCCTGGGGGGTCCTTGAGGAAGGACGGTCCAGGATGGGAAAAAGCAGAAATTAAATTCACCGCGACCTCAGGCCTACCTGCGTGTGTGTGTGTGTGTCCTGTGTCGCCTCTATATATGCACGTGTGTGTTCCAGTGTGTCGTGTGTGCCATTAAAAATCTGACAAAGGTCTTAATTATATCAGACCTACATACCAGTGTGAAGCTCTGCTAAAAAAATATGGAATTAAATAGAAATCACGGGACCTAACAAACTTTCTTTTGTAAGTACACAGAGGACATTATCATTTGCACCAGAATCCTAAACATTTGCCCCAGTTAATTCTGAATACTTTTCTTATCTTATCTTTACTTATCTGTTACTTATTCAAGGGTTTTGAACAAATATGATTATGCTAGAACATATGCAATTCACATCAATAATAGAAGTTAGTGGTAGCAGTGGTGCCCGTGTTAGTAGTAGCAGTGGTAGCTGTGGTGCCCGTGTTAGAAGCAGCAGCAGTGCCTGTGTTATTGTTAGTTGTGGTGTACATGTCAGTGGTATCTGTGGTGCCCGTGTCAGTAGTAGCAGTGGTAGCTGTGCTGCCCGTGTCAGTAGTAGAAGTGGTAGCTGTGCTGCCCGTGTCAGTAGTAGCAGTGGTAGCTGTGGTGTCTGTGCTGCCCGTGTCAGTTGTAGCTGTGCTGCCCGTGTCAGTAGTAGCAGTGGTAGCTGTGGTGTCTGCGGTGCCCGTGTCAGTAGTAGCAGTGGTGCCCGTGTCAGTAGTAGCAGTGGTAGCTGTGGTGCCCGTGTCAGTAGTAGCAGTGGTAGCTGTGCTGCCCGTGTCAGTAGTAGCAGTGGTAGCTGTGCTGCCCGTGTCAGTAGTAGCAGTGGTAGCTGTGCTGCCCGTGTCAGTAGTAGCAGTGGTAGCTGTGCTGCCCGTGTCAGTAGTAGCAGTGGTAGCTGTGGTGTCTGTGGTGCCCGTGTCAGTAGTAGCAGTGGTGCCCGTTTTAGTAGTAGCAGTGGTGCCCGTGTCAGTAGTAGCAGTGGTGCCCGTGTTAGTAGTAGCAGTGGTGCCCGTGCCAGTAGTAGCAGTGGTGCCCGTGTTAGTGGTAGCAGTGGTGCCCGTGTCAGTAGTAGCTGTGGTGCCCGTGTCAGTGGTAGCACCTTTATTCTTGGCAGGACTTTAACTACAAAACAAAATTATAGACCAAATAAAAAAGTTTTACAATACAACTCATCTTCAACATGAAGCTAATAGCAGTGCTATGTCTGATCTGGTCATTGGCTATCAGGGTCTTAGCAGTGCTTGCCTCCAGTGATCCCCTGCAGTGCATTTTCAGCCAGGATGGCATCATACTACCTCCTCAAAAACGGATTACTCACACACTTTTGCCCAATTAGATTTGTAAATAGAGGTATATAGATGATGTGTTTATCGTGTAATTTAACAATCAATGGTTCCCCTGTACAGGCTTTTAAAAACAAAAATGTGTATATCATATTTTCGATTTGTATCTTTGCTTTAAGGTTTAGCCTCATATTGACAGACAGAAATTGAGTTCGGAGAGGATAGAGTTTATGTCCCTGTTTCAGAGGATGTTCCAGGGTTGTTGTTCTTTTTTAGACTTAATGTGACGTGGCCGTGATCTGTGTGGAATTTGAGGGCCTTACTGTAGAGTAGTTGATATGACTTGGATCTGTGACTGCATAAGCTACTAAACTACTGCTGAGGGGGGGGGGGCAATAGGTGAATCTACCCTTTCCTTTCACTTAACAATGCACAAAACTGACCTGTATTTGTCTCTCTGTTGTGTTATATGTCTTGTGTTTTTATAGTGTAAATATGTATATATATATGTTCAATCTATATTTTTATTGTTTTTGTGTCTGAGAGCTGCTAACTTAATTCCATTGTACTTGTGCAATGACAAATGAATATATTCTATTCATTTCTTCTATTCTATAAGTAATGAACAGACCCAGGCTTTTACAGAGCTGCATTAACTGTTTGACATTTCTGTTTACAATACTGTCATTGCTCTCAAGTGTACTCTCAAGATATTACTTTTGAATTATCTGGGTGTCATTAATGTATGTATTTCCATTTAAAGATTCTGTGTGTCATTTATGTATGTATTCCCATTTGAATCATCTGTGTGTCATTAATGAGCATCAGCTGACATAGCAGCCAATGAGATGATGAGACACTGTGTCAAGATTTATTGTAATTAAGATTTAAATTACCTAATTCAGTTTTTAAATAGAGGATTTATCTGAACTGGTATTCACGAGTTATCATGCCACAGCGCATAAGACAGACTCCTTTTAGAATCCACAGATTGTGTAATTATGGGTACATCACTTTCAACAGCTGAAAGGTTAAGCACACAACAGCTGTATGTGTGTGTGTGTATTTGTGTTTGTATCATTTGTGTTTTCAGTTGGCCCTCATGACTAGAGCTGTAAGTAAACCTTTCCCCACATACACAGAAGACAGCACCTCCCACAGACAGAAAACATGAAAGGCTTCTCTCCGGTATGAACTGGTGGTATGATATTGTGGCTGAGGAGGGAATGGGCTTCCACACTGAAAACATTGGTAAGGCTTTTCCCCCAGTATTAATCCTCTGATGAATCTTGAGCTCATTTATCCAGCAGTGTGCCTCTTCATATTTTGAGCAGGGACGTGCGGTCAGGGGAGGCAGGGGAGGCAGAGCCTCACCTGTCATCGTGAAAAGTAAAAGTAAAAGTAAAAAAACCCTACTGATCTGTGCTATACATGTAATTTCTACATGATTCCAATCATTTCAAGCATTTTTATCATCAAAATCGCTGAATTTGCGCATGTCTTTTTCAGACAGGAGGCAGTGCCTCACCTCAGATTGCGCAATCCCTCACAAACTGGGTTTAGCGCATGCGTAGAACCTATTTAGTCTTGTTGATCTGAGATAAAATCGCATTGCAAAATCACAGAGGTGAGGCACACAGTACCTCTGCCTCAATGAAGGGGGCGTGTGAGAGCCCACCGGTCGCGTTTATGCTGGTTCTGCCGTTGCTCTTCTTCTACACTTATATTTGACCCTGACTGCGAAAATGGAAGATTCTATTGCTAAGCTAAAACATTTCTCTGGATGGATGGATGGTGGATGGATGGTTATCCAGTTGCTACGCTAGCTAATAAGCTAGCTAAGGAAACTTAATAACCTTAAACGATTTAATTGGAAGAGTTCAATTTGCATGAAATTATAGCTGGTTATCTTGCTGATGTTATAGTCTCCTCGATTTAACTCTTAAAATTATAATGGGAAAAGGTAGAAACCCTCAGGGTGCTTGTGCAACTTCGTATGAAAGAGTTAATATTCACGAGTACATAGTCATGAGTGCATATTCAAACATGTTAACACGAGTTCATCACAAACTAGCGAATGCCGGGGAAAATACCTTACCTATACCTGTGTAAAGAATGCTGAGAACAACCAGTAGTCAATGTGCAAGCTGCCAATTGAATGGTGATTTAAGATACTCTATTGGGTTTATGTATTTGTAAATCTGACTCAGTGAGAGCCAGTGCCTCACCAGCCACGAACCTCACCGCACGTCACTGATTTTGAGCATTTATTTTCCCTCAGTATGTATAATGAGGTGGTGCATAAGTTTACCAGGAAAAAGTAACCCTTCAAGGAGTGAGTTTTCTGCAAATCATTCCAGAATTGTATCATACAGTTCTAGAATTTACATGAACTGCCATTCATAACGGTGGCTTGAGATCATTATTACACCATCAAAAGGAACCTTTAGTTGGCAACATTCTAGTCACATATTGTGGTCATACTCCTCCTTTGTGATCGTACTCCTCAAAGAGGAATAGAGTGTGAAAGTTACAGATCCAGTCAATTTGTCTTGTCTCCATTCCCAACACAAACTCTTGTAAGGTCAAGTATTGTAATGATGACCTTTTTTATCATTTGTAGAAATACAACCGAAATAAATACAATTCACATCATTAAAAAGTTTTTACTTTTGGCAGTATTCCCGCAGAATTAGCAGGACTCTTAACTACATAGAGTTTCACCAGCATACAATATAATATAAACATGCAGGCGAAGAAGACACATAATCACCATGAGAATGAATGGGTGTCTACATTTCAAATACATCCACACATTGTGCATTCCTAAGGTTTTGTCCCAGTATGTGTGATCTGATATCTGGTGACATCTGTGGATGTGGGCAAATGGTACGCGTATACTGTGATATGGTATTTCGCTTGTATGTATGTATCTTCTGACGTCTTTTCAGACAAGCCGGTTGACTAAAAGCCTTTTTACACTGACAACACTGATGAAGTTTCTTTTGTGTATTCTCAGTTGAGTGTTGAACATTGACGAAAGGGCCATCCACACTGAGAACACTAATTTCCACCAGTACAGGGTGGATGACATCATAGAATGCAGGGAGCCTCTTTTCACTTGTACTTCACAGAGGGCACTTTTCTCATGAATGTAGTTTCAGATGAACCTTGAGGGTAAATAGTGTCTTAATAGCCTTTCCACAAAGATGGGGCTTTTCCCCAGTATGAATCCTCTGGTGTCTCTTGAAATGAGAAATTTGACTAAAAGTCTTTCCACAATCAGAACAATGATGAGTCTTTCCACAATCTGAACAATGATGTGGCTTTTATACAGTATGTGTATTCTGATGGGTGGTAAGATTTGAACTACTCCTGAAATTCTTCCCACATATAGTGCAGAGACAGGGCTTTTATCCAGTGTGGGTCATCTTGTGTTTCTTGAGTTGACCCATTTCAGTAAAGGCCTTTCCACACTGAGAACACTGATATGGTTTTTCTCCAGTGTGGATCCTCTGGTGTTTCTTGAGATTAAACGTTTGACTAAAGACCTTTCCACACAGAGAACACGGATGTGGCTTTTCTCCAGTGTGGATCTTCTGGTGTGACTTCAGATGAACCATTTGAGTAAAGGACTTTCCACACTGAGAACACTGATGTGGCTTTTCTCCAGTGTGGATCCTCTGGTGAATCTTGAGATTAGTCATTTGACTAAAGACCTTTCCACACTGAGAACACTGATGTGGCCTTTCTCCAGTGTGGATCCTCTGGTGTGTCTTGAAGTTAGACATTTGGCTAAAAGTCTTTCCACACTGAGAACAATGATATCGCTTTTCTCCAGTGTGGATACTCTGGTGTTTTTTTAGATAACCTATTTGACTAAAGGTCTTTCCACACTGAGAACACTGATGTAGCTTTTCTCCAGTGTGGATCCCCTGGTGTGTCTTGAGAGAAGACGTTTGGCTAAAAGTCTTTCCACACTGAGAACACTGATACGGCTTTTCTCCAGTGTGGATCCTTTGGTGTGTCTTGAGATCACCTGTTTTACTAAAGCTCTTTCCACACTGAGAACAATGATATGACTTTTCTCCAGTGTGGATCCTCTGGTGTGTTTTGAGATGAGCCATTTGACTAAAGGACTTTCCACACTGAAAACATTGATGGGGCTTTTCTCCAGTGTGTGTTAGTTGATGAATTGCAAGAGCGGAAGGTGCAGCAAAGGTTTTAAAACACTGGGAGCATTCATGTTTTTTCTTCCTTGTGTTCGATTGCTGATGTCTAATGGCTTTCTTTCTTCTTTCCTCTGTAATCCCTTTGCTTGAATGGATCCTCTGAACGTCACCTATAACATTAGAAAATATTTTTTAAATAAGGTCCTCTCTCTTCGATTTGTTAGATTAGTCCTACAACACAAAAAAATGTATTTTTGATTGACTGGCTATTTGCTAGAATAGTATATCACTTTGAAGTCCCTTAGGCTAATGTGAACACCTAGAGACTACACTGTAAATGTAAGCAGAGATACAAGCACATGAGTAAGAGATCTGGAGACAAAAGGATGGCAGGCATTTTAAAGGATTTAAATGTAACAGTCTACAAATTATATCCCTTCATTAAGATATTCCCATGGTATCTCTATTCTCCTTTAATAAGTCTCACATGTCATTGAATAAAGCACAGGATAAAGCGAGGGGGTTCAACACGTTTGTTTTTAAACCAACTTTTAAATCACCTTCAACAGTAGTTCCAATGGCAATGGCATGAAACATTATTAAATATTTAATTATTATATGAACAGATATTAACTTGAGATGACTGATGCAACTTACCTGTAGGAGTACAGTCGTCAGGACCATATTCTCTCAAATCAGATGTTTCTTCCTGTTTAATTTCCAATGGTGAATACACTGGAGATGTGTATATTTCAGTCTCACAGTCAGGTTCCAATCCAGGCTTTTCTTCCCCTTTCGGATTTGCAGACAGATACTCTTGCAGGAAATCATCAAATTCTTCTTCTTTGAACTCCTCCTTCACTGATATGAGCAGTTGTGATGGTTCAGTAGATCCTGACATTTCAGACTTTTTTCTCTCAAGAAAATCCTTCAATGCAAGACCAATATAGTGAATATTGTGGGAGCCTGGCCTTGCAAGGGCAAACAGTGGGTACACAAAGTGGAAAAAAGAGAAGTCAGACACAGGAGTTGCGGTGAACAGAACTTAGGTTTATTGTACAAACTGAAGGGGGAAAAGGGAGGGGGCGCAAAAAGGTAACTCAGCAATCTTCACCGGTCTGGCCGTTGGCGTCAGGGGCTCCGTCGGGCTCTTCCCTGAGACAAGAGAGAGATAGAGAGCGATTACTCGTCTTCAGTAATATATGTAGCAGGCCGCGGGCCTCTTACCCTGAGACTGTCTTGGAAGGCGTCTGGTTCTCACTCCTCTGTAGCGCAAGACAGTCTGGCTTCCGTATCCTCTGGTTGAGTTTAAAAAAGGCTCCTGATTGCCTGATTGATTGAGTGCACCTGGGAGGGACAACCAGAGACACCTGGGTGGGGAGGAGTTCCCTATGAGAAACTTCTGGGGTAGTACCGCCCCTCCAACACCATGCCTCTTAATCGCCTTCGTTTGGCTGCACTCAGCCATGTGGGGCACTGCTCACCGGCTGGGCCATCACATACCCCCCCCCTCAGCTCCGAACCACGGTGGGGAGCGGCAGACCACAGGCAGTCGTCCCTTCTTGACATGGCATCAGCGTTCCCATGCAGTCTTCCGGCTCTGTGTTCCACTGTAAACTTAAAGTCCTGTAGGTGTAGAAACCAACGGGTTATTCTGGCATTCCTATCTTTATTGAAGGCCATCCACTTCAATGGTGCGTGGTCAGTGACCAACGTAAACTCTCGACCCAGTAAGTGATACCTTAACTTTCCGATTGCCCATTTAACTGCTAGGCACTCCTTTTCTATGGTCGCATAATTCTTCTCATGGGGAAGTAGTTTGCGGCTAACAAAGGTTATGGGGTATTCACTTCCATCCTGTACTTGGGACAGGACTGCCCCAAGGCCTACCTCTGATGCATCTGTCTGAAGCACAAACCTCTTGCCAAAGTCGGGGGTGTGTAGCACGGTTTCGCTGCAGAGGGCTTTCTTCAAGGCGTTGAAGGCCCGCTGTGTCTGTTCCGTCCACTTCACCCGGTTAGATGCACTTTTGCTTGTCAGCTCATGTAAAGGGGCTGCTAAAGAGGCAAAGTTAGGAATGAACTGTCTGTAATACCCCACTAACCCGAGAAAGGTTCTCACCTGCCGTTTAGTCTGGGGTTGGGGCCAGGTTGTAATGGCATCCACCTTCTTTACTTGGGGTTTCACATTTCCTCGTCCGACAGTGTACCCAAGGTAATTCGCCTCCTCCAAGGCGAGGGAGCACTTTGCAGGGTTGGCTGTCAGTCCCGCCTCTCGTAAGGCCTGGAGAACAGCTTCTAGGTGCTGCAGATGGTTCTCCCATGACGTGCTATGGATAACAATGTCGTCCAGGTATGCTGCAGCGTAGTCCTGGTGTGGCCGGAGCACCTTATCCATGAGCCTCTGGAACGTTGCCGGGGCTCCATGAAGACCAAATGGAAGGACTCGATAGTGGAAGGCACCATCTGGCGTTGAGAAGGCCGTCTTCTCCCTTGCCTGTGGGGTGAGTGGAACCTGCCAATATCCTTTGGTTAAATCTAGCGTGGAGATGAACCGGGCAGGTCCTAACCTCTCGACCAGCTCATCTACCCGGGGCATAGGGTAGGTGTCAAACAGAGAAATCTCATTTAACTTTCGATAGTCATTGCAGAACCTAATGCTGCCATCCGGCTTTCCAACAAGGACTATCGGACTGGACCAGGCACTGTGTGACTCCTCCACCACCCCAAGGTCAAGCATTTTCCTCACCTCGTTTCTGATGGCCTCCCGTCTGGCCTCTGGGATTCGGTATGGTCGTAGCCTTACTGTCTTTCCCGGCTCTGTTCTGATGTCATGGGCGATGACTGTTGTTCGTCCCGGGGCCTCAGAGAAGACATCTCTGTTTCTATCGAGCAGTTCTCGGAGGTCTTGTCCTTGCCGGGACGACAGCTGGTCACCCATTTTCACTGGCGGGAGGACCTGGGGAGGCAGGTTAGCTACCAGGACATTGGAGGGGACAGGGAGAGGCTCACGCCATGGCTTCAGTAAATTTACGTGGTAAAGTTGTTGGGCTTTCCTACGGCCTGTCTGCCGTACACGGTAATTCACGGGCCCCACCCGTTCCAGTATTTCATACGGCCCTTGCCACTTGGCTAAAAACTTGCAATCATTTGTCGGAATTAAAACCATTACCTTGTCTCCTGGTTTGAACTCTCTCACCTGGGCTCCACGGTTGTATACTTGTGCCTGTTGCGCTTGGGCTTGCTGCATGTGCTCCCGAACTAAGGGCCAGACTTGGGTCATTCGGTGGTGCATTTGTTCCACATGCTCCACGATGCTGCGCTGGGTGGACGGCTGCTGCTCCCAGGCTTCCTTGGCCACATCCAGCAAGCCCCGAGGCCTCCGACCGTACAGAAGCTCGAACGGTGAAAATCCAGTGGAACCCTGGGGTACTTCGCGTATAGAGAACAGAACATAAGGCAGCAGCTGGTCCCAGTTCTTACCATCAACAGCGATTACCTTGCGCAGCATGTGTTTTAAGGTTTTGTTGAACCTCTCTACAAGTCCATCGGTCTGAGGGTGATAGACAGAGGTTCTGATTTGTTTCACCTTTAGGCTTTGGCACAAACATTTCATCACTTTAGACATAAAGCAGGACCCTTGGTCTGTCAGGATTCCTTCTGGCAGGCCCACTCTACTGAAGAGCAGAAACATCTCCCTGGCGACCACCTTCCCAGTAGCAGACCGTAGAGGAATTGCCTCCGGGTAACGGGTTGCATAATCCAGGATCACTAGGATATAGCGGTGACCACGGCTAGACTTTGGTAAGGGCCCAACTATGTCCATGCCAATCCTGCTAAAGGGTGTTTCAATAATGGGAAGGGGTATCAGAGGACTTCGGTACTCTACCTTTGGGGAGTTGATTTGACACTCGGCACAATGTCGGCAGTACTCCTCCACGGCCCTCTTGACTCCCGGCCAGTAGAAACGGCTGAGAACACGTTCATACGTCTTCTCCCTTCCTAAATGTGCCCCTAGTAAGTGGGAGTGGGCTAGGTACAACACTTTTGAAGCATACTCTTTTGGGATAAGCAACTGTTCACAGATATCAGAGTTCTTCTTAGTTACCCGATATAACAGCTTATCCTTGATCCTAAAATGTGGAAAAGACACTTGACTCACCCCATCCTGCTTTTGACCTTCTATCACTTGGACGTCTCTCCAGGCTTGGGTCAGGTTGGGATCCCGCAGCTGGGCCGAGCCGAATTGTCCTGGCCTAAGACCTTC
The DNA here is from genome assembly GCF_900700415.2 of Clupea harengus. Lineage (NCBI taxonomy): Eukaryota > Metazoa > Chordata > Actinopteri > Clupeiformes > Clupeidae > Clupea > Clupea harengus. The sequence continues at coordinate 24,248,186 of NC_045170.1, read as the reverse complement.
CTCCATTTCAACTTCCGGAAATTGAGAGAACACCTCGTCTGAGTGTATGTCTTCCAGGGGCTCCACCTCAGCTGCCCGTTCAGGGTCTGTTGCTGTGGTCTGGGTGTGGACAGCCTTACCCACGTCGTCATCAGAAGTTTCAGCAGGGCTACCATCGGGGGATATTGCAGCCCAGGCGGGGCGAGTTACGGACTTTCCTATCTTCACAGGTCGTTTTTTTGTTCGCCGTTTTGGGTCCCTTGCCTTCGCTGGCCAGTAGCGGGAGAAGAGGGGGCTGTCCCGGCCAAAAAGCACAGGAACCGGCAGTTGCTCGACGACCCCAACCTGTAGAGCGAATCTTCCTCGAGGAGTGATCACTTCGATTTTGGAGGTTGGATACTTCCGGGTGTCCCCGTGGATGCAGGACACAGACAGCTCTTCACCCCAGGGTGCACTGGCGAATTGTGGTCGGACGAGGGAGACCATACTTCCGGAGTCTAAGAGTGCCTCTGTGTCTCTCCCTGCAATCTTCACCGGAAACTTTGGGGCTGGTGCTCCCTCATGGGCCCAACAGGTAGTGAGGTGGTGGCAGTAGAGGCCCTTGTTATCGGTAGACCCGGCTGTCGGCATTGGCTCATCCCGATCAGGACACTCTCTGGCTAGGTGTCCCTCTTTGCCACAGGAAAAACATCGTGGGACTGGAGGCCACTGGGTTCGTCTTGCAGCCGGTCCGGTCCAGCCAGAGGGCGTTCGGGCTGGTGGGGAACTGAAAGCTTTGCCTACCATCTCTCTCTCTGTCTTGGCTTTAGAATTGTTTGGCTTGTTATTTTCTGACCGCATCAGACTAGCCATCACCCGGTGATTTTCTAATAAGGCTACTAACGTGTCTACATTGGGAGGCCCCTGCTGGGCGACATACCTCTTGGCATCGTTTGGCAAGCCCCGTATACACCGATCAATCACCACTCTGTCCACTATGGGCGGCCCTTCTGCTTCTTCCAGCCAGCTCCTGGTTAGACGGACTAGACCCATCACCTGTGCCCGGACGGGGAGAGCGGGGTCGTAGCTCCAGTCATGCACTCGCTGTGCCTTGGCAGGGAGGCTAAGTCCATATTGAGCTAGGATGGCAGTCTTTACCTTATCGAAACTCACGGCATCTGCAGCTGAAAGATCCCGACAGGCTTTCTGAGCTTCGCCGGTCAAGAAAGGCATAAGGTTGTTCGCCCATTCTGCTCTTGGCCATTTCTCTCTCGTTGCCGCCCTTTCAAACAGGGTAATATAGGTCTCGACGTCATCATCTGGCGTCAGTTTAGTCAGCACCTCTTTTGGCTTTCGCTCTTTCGGTTTTCCTGTTGCTCTACACAGCTCTACTACAGCTGTCTGCAGATTGGCTTGCGAGGTCAGAATGGCTTTCAAGATCTCTTCCATGTTCGACCTTCTCCTCTGATCCGACGTGCTCTATTCCAACTCGGTATACCCACTGATAGCGAAGACTCAGAATGCTCGCATTCTCCACCATATGTGGGAGCCTGGCCTTGCAAGGGCAAACAGTGGGTACACAAAGTGGAAAAAAGAGAAGTCAGACACAGGAGTTGCGGTGAACAGAACTTAGGTTTATTGTACAAACTGAAGGGGGAAAAGGGAGGGGGCGCAAAAAGGTAACTCAGCAATCTTCACCGGTCTGGCCGTTGGCGTCAGGGGCTCCGTCGGGCTCTTCCCTGAGACAAGAGAGAGATAGAGAGCGATTACTCGTCTTCAGTAATATATGTAGCAGGCCGCGGGCCTCTTACCCTGAGACTGTCTTGGAAGGCGTCTGGTTCTCACTCCTCTGTAGCGCAAGACAGTCTGGCTTCCGTATCCTCTGGTTGAGTTTAAAAAGGCTCCTGATTGCCTGATTGATTGAGTGCACCTGGGAGGGACAACCAGAGACACCTGGGTGGGGAGGAGTTCCCTATGAGAAACTTCTGGGGTAGTACCGCCCCTCCAACACCATGCCTCTTAATCGCCTTCGTTTGGCTGCACTCAGCCATGTGGGGCACTGCTCACCGGCTGGGCCATCACAATATGTGCAAACAAAGAACTACAGTGTAGTTGTACTGTTGGAGACTTACACTTCTGCGGAACGCTTCCAGAGAATTACACACATACTCCTTCAGAGCATCCCAGTACCAGTCAGTTCAGGTCTAGTTAATAAATTAAATCTAACATTCCTTCAATGCAAGGATGACATAGTTAATTAAAGAATTACAGAATAGTTGTATTGTTGTTGAATTACACACATACAGTATCTATCCAGAGCATCCAGGTGTCTACCTTACAAAGGTGAGTTCAGTATCCATCCAGAGCATCCCAGTGTCGACCTTACAAAGATGAGTTCAGTATCCATCCAGAGCATTCCAGTGTCCACCTTCCAAAGATGAGTTAAGACTCCCCTCTGTGGTGTTAATATAGTGCATCCTCTGTGTGACCCACTACCTTCCTGGATTCAAGCCTAACCAATCAGCTGCCGGAGCTTTTGGAATGCAAACTAGAATTACAAAAGATTACGAGAAGGAATTCCATGAGCATCGTTCACATGTGATGATCCTCAGGTGGGTGTGGTCAGGGTTCAACCAGCAGAGACAACACAAAGGAGGGTAGATGGGTCATTCCTGGATGTGTGAACTGAAAGGTGATTGGTGGGGGAAGGGAAGTTGGGAATGGGTTAGAGGTGTGAACTAAAAGGTGATTGTGTAAGTGGGGTGGGCTGGTAAACTGAAGAAACCCTCCAAACAGAAATAAAAGAATAAAAGTTTCTTAGGATATGATAAAGTACACGGAGGGTCATATCTTGGCATCAGTATCCCGGACATTTAGCCCTGTTAACACTGAACACTTTTAATTTGTTATTTTCCTTTGAATGAGAGAGGCAGTAGAGTATCTTGCCCCGCTAGAAGGTCTGCACTCCTATGCTTAAATACCCTACATTAATAATAGAACAGAAATAAATACAATTCATTGTATTTCAATTCAATTCAAATACAAATAATTGAAAAAGGGTATTTTTGCAGTACCCCCACTGAAATGAATGGGAGGCTACATTTCATACACACACATCAGTAGCCTAATCATCAGTGATTCATGTATACACCTTATGAAGGACCAAGGGGGTCACCCCACGTTTTTGGGATGTGGCGACTGGACTGGGTGGTGTAGTATTATGGGATGCATCACTATAACACTGATGGGTTTAACACACAATAAACTGTATATGTGTGTGTGGGGGTTTGTTTCTGTATAATGTGTGTTGATTAAAAGATGGCTTGACTAGAGCTTTAAATAAACCTTTCCCCACATTGACAGCACTCAAATGGTTTGTCCCCAGTATGGACTCTCTGATGTCTGTATAGAACTGACCACCAAAGACAGCTCTTCCTACAGACAGTACACATGAAAGGCTTCTCTCCGGTATGAACTGGTGGTGTGATATTGTGGCTGAGGAGTGAACAGGCTTCCATACTGAGAACATTGAACAAAGGAGTGTAGTAGGGGGTGGTGTGGATGTGTGAACTGAGAGGTTATGGGTAGAAAAGGGTAGGGGGATTGGGGTGGTAATATGAAGAAAGCCTCCATTCTTATCAGAATTTTTCATACTTCATGTTCGAGGACTTTTCATTAGTTTTTTTGTTTTGACTCTGAGTAGCAGTAGAGTATCTGGTCCATCTAGAATATTGTGTACTATTTGTATTAATAATACAACAGAAATGAATACAATTTTTTAAAGGGTTTATTTTTGGCAGCAATCCCACTAAAAACACAGGAACATACTCAAACCTACATAGAGATTTACCAGCAACCATTCTTAATTAAATCTGCAGGTCCGTAAGGCAACATAAGAATGAATGGGTGTCAACTTTTCAAACATAGGCATCATAGGCTGTTCATCAATGGACTTCTGAAGTTACCAAAAGAAAACAGACATCAAATGAATGCATGTCTACACTTCACAAACACACACCCACTGACACACACAAGGGAAATCCACTGAGTTTTACAAAATGTGTATGGGATTAGAATGCACCTTCAGTTTATAGACCTTTACATAAGGGACAGTCCTACATGTGGTGTCTTCCTTTTCTTCAGAACAGTCTAGACTATCTAGATCTTCAATTATTTGATATGATAATACATATCATATTTCTTTTATTTAAGTCAATATATGAAGGGAGGAAAAGATTGCATCTTTTGACATTGTTATGTGTTGACATGTACCTCATCTTAAAATGCTGGTAGGAAAGGTATCTTGTCATCATTGTGTAGGAGGGAACCATGATGGTGGAATTCTCAATGAGTTAGCGATTTGGAAAAATGTGTGCTCAGTGCCTAACATAAATACATTTTTGTATTAGTTCTTAATTGTTTCATTCACTGAAGTCTTTCATCAATGGGTAAAAAATGTAAAGCTTTATTTGAGGCTGAGCTGAAGTGACCCGAGGTCACCTATTTGCACAGTTGACCACAACTTTTTAAGCAAGCCATTAATAAACCATCCATATTTCACCCAATCTCAGCGAAAAATCTGGCTGGTTAGGAAAGATTTTCATAACAGAACCAAGGGCTGTTAAATGTTTGGTTAAAAACATGGCATGTCATCCATATCAGCTTGGATGGAAGGTAATCACGTGCCTTCATGCAGCATTTCACCACCAACAACCCATTTAGATGCCCTTATTGTTAATGATGTTAATGCCAATTTAGACTAAAGTGTTCTGTAGGCATAACCCCATCATTGTTCCATAACATTAACATCTAAATTAACTCTTAATCAAGTTATCTTTCTCCCCAGCATAGGCCTCCCTTCCAAACACAACAAGGCTGTAACTACAGCATCTTTTGAACAGGGTGTCGATGTCTGTCGATGTCATATTTTCCCCACTAATTCTTAGGCTTTTTCACCATTTGATGTTTTTATTGGTCTAATTTCTTTTTACCACAACTAGTGTTCTACAAAAATATGAAGAATCTTCTCTATGGAAGACTGCAACAACATATGTGATGTTGGACGATGAGGATTCCATGTTGGATTTAAGGCCATTCATAGTTTTCACGTGACGTCAGAATGACCAGCTGGCGGGCAAGAAAAGCATTCCAAACACAACAAGGCTGTAACAACAGGGTGTCGATGTCTTTTGCAAATGAAGTTATACAAATTTAGTTAAAATGTCCACATAGTTAGGCGTATCCTCCTGCAAACAGATCTGATGTTGGATGAGGAGGATTCCATGTTGGATTGAAGGCCATTGAAGCTATATAAAATACCCAGGCCTGCAGAGTAAGTGTCAATGCAGGTCAATTTGCAATGGAGACCCGAGTCAGGAGCTGGGTCCTTCTTGAGAATGCTGTCATGACCCGGCTCATGAGCCGCAACATAAATTTGACCCAGACCACAGAGTGAACAAAATGCATTTTGTGGAATCGTACAAAACTGGAACTGGTGTATGACCTAATGGACAGTGATATCTGAAATACATCTGAATCCCTTCCCACGTGTAGTAAATTGATACGGCTATTGCCCATTATGGATTTTCTGGTGTCTCTTTAGATGACATATTTGATTAAAAGCCTTTCCACACTGAAAACACTAATGTGGCTTTTCCACAGTATGTGTCATTTGGTGAGTCTAGAGATTACCCATATGATTAAAGGCCTTTCCACACTGAGAACACTGATGTGGCTTTTCTCCAGTATGTGTCAGCTGTTGGATTGTAAGATCATTGCTACTCCTGAAACCCTTCCCACATGTAGTACACTGATATGGCTTTTCTCCTGTGTGGATCATCTGGTGTGTCTTGACCCTTTCGAGAAAAGGCCTTTCCACACTGAGAACACTGATGTGACCAGTTTCCTCCCCCTCTTTAACTCCAGCAATTCTCAGATTCTGTCGTTTAGACCGTCAAGAAGGCCCAGCAGAGGATGTTCTTCCTTCGGCAGCTGAAGAAATTCAACATGCCGCAGAAAGTGATGGTCGAGTTCTGCACAGCCATCATTGAGTCCATCCTCACCTCATTAATCACCATCTGGTTCGCTGCCTCTACTGCCAAGGACAAAGGCAGACTGCAGCAGATCATTCGGTCAGCCGAGAAGGTTATCGGCTGCGACCTGCCGTCTCTCCTAGACCTGTTCCACTCCAGGACCAGCAAGAGAGCAGGCAAGATCATCGCTGATCCTTCCCATCCCGGTCAACACCTATTTCAGAGACTCCCATCCGGCAGGAGGTTCCGGGCTATCAAGACCAAAACCTCGCGCCACCTGAACAGTTTTTTCCCCACTCACAAACAAGCCCCCTGCATCACACTGACTCTGGGCAACCCCCCACACATACACACAAACACACAAACACACACATACACATTCACACAAATGCACTAGAGCGTAAATTATTCATATATTGCACTTTGCTAATTCCAATTCACTGCATTTTAGCTCGGCACGTGCCCAAATTATTAATGAATATTTATTGTTCTATCTTGTAAAACATTTATCTTTTATTCCTATTTTTGCTATTTTGTTAGTATGTTTATATGTTTATATCTTTAATGTCCTATGCACCAACCACACCAAGTTAATTTCCTGTATGTGTAAATAAATATACTTGGCCAATAAAAATAATTCTGATTCTGATTAAAAGCCTTTTCATTGTGTACCTTACTTTAAGAATACAACAGGAATAACACAAATCACGTGAATGATAAAAAAAAGCTTTATTTTTTGTTGTACTCCAACTAAACAAACAGGAACAGAGTTTTATCTACAGTTTCACCAGCAGACATAATATAAACATGCAGGCAAAAAGGCCATCTACGCACCACAAGAATGATTGGGAGCCTACATTTAATACATACCCATCAGTAACCTTATAATCAGTGCCACCTTACAAATGTGAGTTCAGTAATCTGACTCCACTCTGTGGTGTTAATATAATGCATCTTCTCTCTGATCCATTAGCTTCCTGGATTCAAAATCTAACCAATGAGCTGGAGGAGCTTTTTGGAATCCAAACTAGAATGACAAAGGAACAAAGAAGGGGGGTGGGGGTGTAAACTGAAAAGTGGAATTAGAGGACAGGTGGGGTTGGAAACTGATGAAAGCTGCCCATAGTAGAGACATTCTCATATCTCAAAAATCTGTCAATTTGTTTGAGTAAAGCACAACTTAAAGCCAACAAACTAATTTCATGTCTTTAAATGTAAATCAAAAGGTGATGCATTTCTTCTTCTTTAATTTCCATTAATAAACAACTTTTCTTCTTTGCAGGTCAAGGTTGGTCATAGTTGGTTGGTGCATGCTTCAGTTTGCATATATCAAGTATTTTGGTGAGGTTCTTGTCCAATAAGCCTGCTCTCCTGTGTGGTTCTTCTGACAAACATTGCACTGAGCTATAATGGCGTCGGCTTTTGGACAGAACGAGTATTTTCATTTTTTGTTTTGTTTTGTTTTTCAGATTGGATCATATGTTAGACTGCAGTGTGTCTCTTTTCTTGTGTACTGCACTGATGGGGCCTCTTGATTCTCTTGTATGTATTTTCTGATGTGTCTTGAGTTTGCCTTTGGTATTAAAGCACTTACCACACTGAGAACACTGATATGGCTTTTCTCAAGTGTGGATCCTCTGGTGTGTCTTGAGATCACGCTTTTGACTAAAGGTCTTTCCACACTGAGAACACTGATGTGGCTTTTCTCCAGTGTGGATTCTCTGGTGTGTCTTGAGAGAAGACGTTTGGCTAAAAGTCTTTCCACACTGAGAACACTGATATGGCTTTTCTCCGGTGTGGATCCTCTGGTGTGTCTTGAGTTGACCCATTTCAGTAAAGGCCTTTCCACACTGAGAACACTGATATGGTTTTTCTCCAGTGTGGATCATCTGGTGTTTCTTGAGTTGACCCATTTCAGTAAAGGCCTTTCCACACTGAGAACACTGATATGGTTTTTCTCCAGTGTGGATCCTCTGGTGTTTCTTGAGATTAAACGTTTGACTAAAGACCTTTCCACACAGAGAACACGGATGTGGCTTTTCTCCAGTGTGGATCTTCTGGTGTGACTTCAGATGAATCATTTGAGTAAAGGACTTTCCACACTGAGAACACTGATGTGGCTTTTCTCCAGTGTGGATCCTCTGGTGAATCTTGAGATTAGTCATTTGACTAAAGACCTTTCCACACTGAGAACACTGATGTGGCCTTTCTCCAGTGTGGATCCTCTGGTGTGTCTTGAAGTTAGACATTTGGCTAAAAGTCTTTCCACACTGAGAACAATGATATCGCTTTTCTCCAGTGTGGATACTCTGGTGTTTTTTTAGATAACCTATTTGACTAAAGGTCTTTCCACACTGAGAACACTGATGTAGCTTTTCTCCAGTGTGGATCCCCTGGTGTGTCTTGAGAGAAGACGTTTGGCTAAAAGTCTTTCCACACTGAGAACACTGATACGGCTTTTCTCCAGTGTGGATCCTTTGGTGTGTCTTGAGATCACCTGTTTTACTAAAGCTCTTTCCACACTGAGAACAATGATATGACTTTTCTCCAGTGTGGATCCTCTGGTGTGTTTTGAGATGAGCCATTTGACTAAAGGACTTTCCACACTGAAAACATTGATGGGGCTTTTCTCCAGTGTGTGTTAGTTGATGAATTGCAAGAGCGGAAGGTGCAGCAAAGGTTTTAAAACACTGGGAGCATTCATGTTTTTTCTTCCTTGTGTTCGATTGCTGATGTCTATAGGCTTTCTTTCTTCTTTCCTCTGTAATCCCTTTGCTTGAATGGATCCTTTGAACGTCACCTATAACATTAGAAAATATTTTTAAAATAAGGTCCTCTCTCTTCGATTTGTTAGATTAGTCCTACAACACAAAAAAATGTATTTTTGATTGACTGGCTATTTGCTAGAATAGTATATCACTTTGAAGTCCCTTAGGCTAATGTGAACACCTAGAGACTACACTGTAAATGTAAGCAGAGATACAAGCACATGAGTAAGAGATCTGGAGACAAAAGGATGGCAGGCATTTTAAAGGATTTAAATGTAACAGTCTACAAATTATATCCCTTCATTAAGATATTCCCATGGTATCTCTATTCTCCTTTAATAAGTCTCACATGTCATTGAATAAAGCACAGGATAAAGCGAGGGGGTTCAACACGTTTGTTTTTAAACCAACTTTTAAATCACATTCAACAGTATAAATGGCTAAGTTCCAATGGCATGAAACATTATTAAATATTTAATTATTATATGAACAGATATTAACTTGAGATGACTGATGCAACTTACCTGTAGGAGTACAGTCATCAGGACCATATTCTCTCAAATCAGATGTTTCTTCCTGTTTAATTTCCAATGGTGAATACACTGGAGATGTGTATATTTCAGTCTCACAGTCAGGTTCCAATCCAGGCTTTTCTTCCCCTTTCGGATTTGCAGACAGATACTCTTGCAGGAAATCATCAAATTCTTCTTCTTTGAACTCCTCCTTCACTGACATGAGCAGTTGTGATGGTTCAGTAGATCCTGACATTTCAGACTTTTTTCTCTCACAGACTTTTTTCTCCCCCTTACAAAAGTGAGTTCAGTATCCATTCAGAGCATCCCAGTGTCGACCTTACAAAGATGAGTTCAGTATCCATCCAGAGCATTCCAGTGTCCACCTTCCAAAGATGAGTTCAGACTCCCCTCTGTGGTGTTAATATAGTGCATCCTCTGTGTGACCCACTACCTTCCTGGATTCAAGCCTAACCAATCAGCTGCCGGAGCTTTTGGAATGCAAACTAGAATTACAAAAGATTATGAGAAGGAATTCCATGAGCATCGTTCACATGTGATGATCCTCAGGTGGGTGTGGTCAGGGTTCAACCAGCAGAGACAACACAAAGGAGGGTAGATGGGTCATTCCTGGATGTGTGAACTAAAAGGTGATTGGTGGGGGAAGGGAAGTTGGGAATGGGTTAGAGGTGTGAACTAAAAGGTGATTGTGTAAGTGGGGTGGGCTGGTAAACTGAAGAAACCCTCCAAACAGAAATAAAAGAATAAAAGTTTCTTAGGATATGATAAAGTACACGGAGGGTCATATCTTGGCATCAGTATCCCGGACATTTAGCCCTGTTAACACTGAACACTTTTAATTTGTTATTTTCATTTGAATGAGAGAGGCAGTAGAGTATCTTGCCCCGCTAGAAGGTCTGCACTCCTATGCTTAAATACCCTACATTAATAATAGAACAGAAATAAATACAATTCACATAATTGAAAAAGGGTATTTTTGCAGTACCCCCACTGAAATGAATGGGAGGCTACATTTCATACACACACATCAGTAGCCTAATCATCAGTGATTCATGTATACACCTTATGAAGGACCAAGGGGGACACCCCACGTTTTTGGGATGTGGCGACTGGACTGGGTGGTGTAGTATTATGGGATGCATCACTATAACACTGATGGGTTTAACACACAATAGACTGTATATGTGTGTGTGGGGGTTTGTTTCTGTATAATGTGTGTTGATTAAAAGATGGCTTGACTAGAGCTTTAAATAAACCTTTCCCCACATTGACAGCACTCAAATGGTTTGTCCCCAGTATGGACTCTCTGATGTCTGTATAGAACTGACCACCAAAGACAGCTCTTCCTACAGACAGTACACACGAAAGGCTTCTCTCCGGTATGAACTGATGGTGTGATATTGTGGCTGAGGAGTGAACAGGCTTCCATACTGAGAACATTGAACAAAGGAGTGTAGTAGGGGGTGGTGTGGATGTGTGAACTGAGAGGTTATGGGTAGAAAAGGGTAGGGGGATTGGGGTGGTAATATGAAGAAAGCCTCCATTCTTATCAGAATTTTTCATACTTCATGTTCGAGGACTTTTCATTAGTTTTTTTGTTTTGACTCTGAGTGGCAGTAGAGTATCTGGTCCATCTAGAATATTGTGTACTATTTGTATTAATAATACAACAGAAATGAATACAATTTTTTAAAGGGTTTATTTTTGGCAGCAATCCCACTAAAAACACAGGAACATACTCAAACCTACATAGAGATTTACCAGCAACCATTCTTAATTAAATCTGCAGGTCTCATAGGCATCTTAAGAATGAATGGGTGTCAACTTTTCAAACATAGGCATCATAGGCTGTTCATCAATGGACTTCTGAAGTTACCAAAAGAAAACAGACATCAAATGAATGCATGTCTACACTTCACAAACACACACCCACTGACACACACAAGGGAAATCCACTGAGTTTTACAAAATGTGTATGGGATTAGAATGCACCTTCAGTTTATACACCTTTACATAAGGGAAAGTCATACATGTGGTGTCTTCCTTTTCTTCAGAACAGTCTAGACTATCTAGATCTTCAATTATTTGATATGATAATACATATCATATTTCTTTTATTTAAGTCAATATATGAAGGGAGGAAAAGATTGCATCTTTTGACATTGTTATGTGTTGACATGTACCTCATCTTAAAATGCTGGCAGGAAAGGTATCTTGTCATCATTGTGTAGGAGAGAACCATGATGGTGGAATTCTCAATGAGTTAGCGATTTGGAAAAATGTGTGCTCAGTGCCTAACATAAATACATTTTTGTATTAGTTCTTAATTGTTTCATTCACTGAAGTCTTTCATCAATGGGTGAAAAATGTAAAGCTTTATTTGAGGCTGTGCTGAAGTGACCCGAGGTCACCTATTTGCACAGTTGACCACAACTTTTTAAGCAAGCCATTAATAAACCATCCATATTTCACCCAATCTCAGCGAAAAATCTGGCTGGTTAGGAAAGATTTTCATAACAGAACCAAGGGCTGTTAAATGTTTGGTTAAAAACATGGCATGTCATCCATATGAGCTTGGATGGAAGGTAATCACGTGCCTTCATGCAGCATTTCACCACCAACAACCCATTTAGATGCCCTTATTGTTAATGATGTTAATGCCCATTTAGACTAATGTGTTCTGTAGGCATATCCCCATGATTGTTCCATAACATTAACATCTAAATGAACTCTTAATCAAGTTATCTTTCTCCCCAGCGTAGGCCTCCCTCCCAAACACAACAAGGCTGTAACATCAGGGTGTCAATGTCTTTTGCAAATGAAGTTATAAAAAGTGAGTTCAAATGTCAACATAGTTAGGCGTATCCTCCTGCAAACAGATCTGATATTGGATGAGGAGGATTCTATGTTGGATTGAAGGCCATTGAAGCTACATAAAATACCCAGACCTGCAGAGCAGGTGTCAATGCAGGTCAATTTGCAATGGAGACCCGAGTCAGGAGCTGGGTCCTTCTTGAGAATGCTGTCATGACCCGGCTCATGAGCCGCAACATAAATTTGACCCAGACCACAGAGTGAAGAAAATGCATTTTGTGGAATCGTACAAAACTGGAACTGATGTATGACCTAATGGACAGTGATATCTGAAATACATCTGAATCCCTTCCCACGTGTAGTAAATTGATACGGCTATTCCCCATTATGAATTTTCTGGTGTCTCTTTAATTAACATATTTTATTAAAGGCCTTTCCACACTGAAAACACTGATGTGGCTTTTCTCCAGTATGTGTCAGCTGGTGGATTGTAAGATCATTGCTACTCCTGAAACCCTTCCCACATGTAGTACAATGATATGGCTTTTCTCCTGTGTGGATCATCTAGTGTGTCTTGAGATGACCCTTTCGAGAAAAAGCCTTTCCACACTGAGAACACTGATGTGACCAGTTTCCTCCCCCTCTTTAACTCCAGCAATTCTCAGATTCTGTCGTTTAGACCGTCAAGAAGGCCCAGCAGAGGATGTTCTTCCTTCGGCAGCTGAAGAAATTCAACAAGCCGCAGAAAGTGATGGTCGAGTTCTGCACAGACACACGCAGACTGCAGCAGATCATTCGGTCAGCCGAGAAGGTTATCGGCTGTGACCTGCCGTCTCTCCTAGACCTGTTCCACTCCAGGACCAGCAAGAGAGCAGGCAAGATCATCGCTGATCCTTCCCATCCCGGTCAGCACCTATTTCAGAGACTCCCATCCGGTCGATGGTTCCGGGCTATCAAGACCAAAACCTCGCTCCACGTGAACAGTTTTTTACCCACTCACAAACAAGCCCCCTGCATTACACTGACTCTGGGCAACCCCCCACACATACACATAAAGACACACATACACACATTCACACAAATGCACTAGAGCGTAAATTATTTATATATTGCACTTTGCTAATTCCAATTCACTGCATTTTAGCTCTGCACGTGCCCAAATTATTTATGATTATTTATTGTTCTATCTTGTAAAACATTTATCTTTTATTCCTATTTTTGCTATTTTGTTAGTATGTTTATATGTTTATATCTTTTATGTCCTATGCACCAACCACACCAAGTTCATTTCCTGTATGTGTAAATACACTTGGCCAATAAAATTAATTCTGATTCTGATTCCTTTTCATTGTGTACCTTACTTTAAGAATACAACAGGAATAACACAAATCACGTGAATGATAAAAAAAGCTTTATTTTTGGTTGTACTCCAACTAAACAAAGAGGAACAGAGTTCATAGTTTCACCAGCAGACAAAATATAAACATGCAGGCAAAAAGGCCATCTATGCACCACAAGAATGATTGGGAGCCTACATCTTATACATACCCATCAGTAACCTTGTCATCAGTGCCACCTTACAAATGTGAGTTCAGTAATCTGACTCCACTCTGTGGTGCTAATATTATGCATCTTCTATCTGATCCATTAGCTTCCTGGATTCAAGTATCTAACCAATGAGCTGGAGGAGCTTTTTGGAATCCAAACTAGAATGACAAAGGAACAAAGAAGGGGGGTTGGGGTATAAACTGAAAAGTGGAATTAGAGGACAGGTGGGGTTGGGAACTGATGAAAGCTTCCATGTTTCCTAGGTAACTAAGTCACACTCATAGTAGCCCATGGTAGAGACATTCTCATATCTCAAAAATCTGTCAATTTGTTTGAGTAAAGCACAACTTGAAGCTAACAAACTAAAATTCATGTCTTTAAATGTAAATCAAAAGGTGATGCATTTCTTCTTCTTTAATTACCATTAATAAACGACTTTTCTTCCTTGCAGGTCGAGGTTGGTGATATTTGGTTGGTTTATGCTTCAGTCTTTGCATTTATCAAGTATTTTGGTGAGGTTCTTGTCCGATAAGCCTGCTCTCCTGTGTGCTTCCTCTGACAAACATTGCACTGAGTTTTAATGGCATCGGCTTTTGGACAGAACGAGTATTTTCATTTTTTGTTTTGTTTTCAGACTGGATCATATGGTAGACTGCAGTGTGTGTCTTTTCTTGTGTACTGCACTGATGGGGCCTTTCTCTTTATGTATTTTCTGATGTGTCTTGAGATCGCTTTTGATATTAAAACACTTCCCACACTGAGAACAATGATATGGCTTTTCTCCAGTGTGGATCCTCTGGTGTGACTTGAGATAAGACATTCGGCTAAAAGTCTTTCCACATTGAGAACAATGATATGGATTTTCCCCAGTGTGGATCCTCTGGTGTGTCTTGAGAGAAGACGTTTGGCTAAAAGTCTTTCCACACTGAGAACACTGATGTGGCTTTTCCCCAGTGTGGATCCTCTGGTGTGTCTTGAGAGAAGACATTTGGCTAAAAGTCCTCCCACACTGAGAACAATGATAAGGCTTTTCCCCAGTGTGGATCCTCTGATGTGTCTTGAGATGAGACATTTGGCTAAAAGTCTTTCCACACTGAGAACAGTGATGTGGCTTTTCCCCAGTGTGGATCAACTGATGTGACTTGAGTTCAGACATTCGACTAAAGGTTTTTCCACACTGAGAACAGTGATGTGGCTTTTCCCCAGTGTGGATCATCTGGTGTCTCTTGAGATGACACATTTGACGATAGGCCTTCCCACACTGAGAACAATGATATGGCTTTTCTCCAGTGTGGATCCTCTGGTGTGTTTTGAGCTGACCTGTTTGACTAAAGGTCTTTCCACACTGAGAACAATGATATGGCTTTTCTCCAGTGTGTGTTTGTTGATGAATTACAAGAGCGGAAGGTGCAGCAAAGGTTTTGAAACACTGCGAGCATTCATGTTTTTTCTTCCTTGTGTTCGATTGCTGATGTCTAATGACTTTCTTTCTTCTTTCCTCTGTAATCCCTTTGCTTGATTGGATCCTTTGAACGTCACCTATAACATTAGAAAATATTTTTAAAATAAGGTCCTCTCTCTTCGATTTGTTAGATTAGTCCTACAACACTACATTTTTTTATTTTTGATTGACTGGCTATTTGCTAGAATAGTATATCACTTTGAAGTCCCTTAGGTGAAGGTGAAGACCTAGAGACTACACTGTAAATGTAAGCAGAGATTCAGGCACATGAGTTAGAGATCTGGCGACAAAAGGATGGCAGGCATTTTAAAGGATTTAAATGTAACAGTCTGCAAATTACATCCCTTCATTAAGGTATTCCCATGGTATCTCTATTCTCTCAATAAGTCTCACATGTCATTGAGTAAAGCACAGGATAAAGCAAGGGGGTTCAACACTTTTGTTTTTAAACCAACTTTTAAATCACCTTCAACAGTATAAATGGCTAAGTTCCAATGGCATGAAATATTACAAAATATTGTATTATTATATCAACAGATATTAACATGAGATGACTGATGCAACTTACCTGTAGGAGTACAGTCATCGTGACCATATTCTCTCAAATCAGATGTTTCTTCTTGTTTAATTTCCAATGGTGAATACTCTGGAGATGTGTACATTTCAGTCTCACAGTCAGGTTCCAATCCAGGCTTTTCTTCCACTTTTGGAATTGCAGACAGATACTCTTGCAGGAAATCATCAAATTCTTCTTCTTTGAACTCTTCCTTCACTGACATGAGCAGTTTTGATGATTCAGTAGATCCTGACATTTCAGACTTCAGTTCTGTATTTCAAAGAAAATCCTTCAATGCAATGTGCAAACAAAGAACTACAGTGTAGTTGTACTGTTGGAGACTTACACTTCTGCAGTACTCTTCCAGAGAATTACACACATACTACTTCAGAGCATCCCAGTACCAGTCAGTTCAGTTCTGCATAATACATTCAATCTAACATTCCTTCAATGCAAGGATAACATAGTTAAATAAAGAATTACAGAATAGTTGTGTTGTTGAATTACACACATACAGTATCTATCCAGAGCAACCCAGTGTCTACCTTACAAAGATGAGTTCAGTATCCATTCAGAGCATCCCAGTGTCTACCTTACAAAGGTGAGTTCAGTATCCATCCAGAGCATCCTAGTGTCGACCTTCCAGAGATGAGTTCAGACTCCCCTCTGTGGTGTTAATATAGTGCATCCTCTGTGTGAACCATTATCTTCCTTGATTCAAGCCTAACCAATCAGCTGCCGGAGCTTTTGGAATGCAAACTAGAATTACAAGTGATGGTCTTCAGGTGGGCGTGGTCAGGGTTCAACCAGCAGAGACAACACAAAGGAGGGTAGATGGGCCATTCCTGGATGTGTGAACTGAAAGGTGATTGGTGGGGGAAGGAAAGGCGGGGATCGGTTGGAGGTGTGAACTAAAAGGTGATGGGGTGTGGTAGGTGGGGTGGGGTGGTAAACTGAAGAAACCCCCCATTGTTGCTCAAAGCTTTCCATACTGTATCGTGTGTATTTATGTAGGCATATGTGTATGTGTGTGTTTGAATGTATGTATTTTTTGTAATATAATCTAACTTATGAGGATAGAGGATAAATATAATGTTACACCTGTATACCAGTTTGAAAACTTTTCTCTAAGAAGACATAACATTTAAACAGAAATAAAAGAATAAAAGTTTCTTAGGTTATGATAAAGTACACAGAGGGTCATATTTTGGCACCACTATCGCGGACATTTAGCCTTGTTAACACTGAACACTTTTAATTTGTTGTTTTCCTTTGAATGAGATAGGCAGTGGAGTTCCCTTCTAGAATGTCTGCACTCCTATGATTAAATACCCTACATTAATAATAGAACAGAAATAAATACAATTCACATCATTAAAAAGAGTATTTTGGTAGTAGCCCCACTGAAATGAATGGGAGGCTACATTTCATACACACCCACACCTAATCATTCCTAATTCAGCCCTGTTAACACTGAACACTTTTACAATTACATACGACTCTTTTGTCCAAAGCGACGTAGAAGGGAGAGAACAGTCAAGCTACGAGCAATAGAGACCTTGTGTTACAATAAATACTATTTTACTATTTTGCAAATGCAAGTTAAGTACTAGTAGAAGTGCAAGTTAGGAAAGGAGGTGCTCACTGAAGCGTTGGGTCTTCAAGAGCTTCTTCAAGGTAGAGATGAACGCTCCTGCTCTGGTAGTGCTAGGCAGCTTGTTCCACCTACGTGGAACTACGAATGAGAATAGTCATCTGTTATTTTCCTTTGAATGAGAGAGGCAGTGGAGTATCTTGCCCTGCTAGAATGTCTGTACTCCTATGCTTAAATACCCTTCATTAATAATATAACAGAAATAATGTATGCATTCTCTGATGTCTGTATAGAACGGACCACCGAAGACAGCTCTTCCTACAGACAGTACCCATGAAAGGCTTCTCTCCGGTATGAACTGGTGGTGTGATATTGTGGCTGAGGAGCGAACAGGCTTCCACACTGAGAACATTGATCAAGGAGTGTAATAGGGGGTGGGGTGGATGTGTGAACTGAGAGGTTATGGGTAGAAAAGGGGTGGTAATATGAAGAAAGCCTCCATTCTTATCAGAATTTTTCATAGTTCATGTTCGAGGACTTTTCATTTGTTTTGACTATGGGTGGCAGTGGAGTATCATGCCCAACTAGAATATTGTATGTGTACTATTTGTATTAAAAATACAACATAAGTAAATACATTATTTTAAAAGGCAGCAATCCCACTAAAAACACAGGAACAGACTCAAACCTACATAGAGATTTACCAGCAACCATTCTTAATTAAATCTGCAGGTCTCTTAGGCATCATGAGAATGAATGGGTGTCAACTTTTCAAACATAGGCATCCATAGGCTGTTCATCAATGATTCTCGGACTTCTGAAGTTACCAAACTATAGAAAACAGACATCAATTTAATGCATGTCTACACTTCACAAACTTGCTTGCTTGTAGTTGTCCATCGAGGCCGATGATGACGTCCACTTCTGGCTCTCAACGGTGAGTTTTCTGGTGGCTGTATAGTCCTATCCTGGATCCACAGGTCTTGTCGCAGGTGGGACATGCAAATGTAGTAGTGGTGGTACTGGCAACCTTGGTTGTTTTTCTTGTATGCCTTCTTTCTTGCCTTTCCTGTCTACTGGCTGTCCTGTCCTCCTCCAGTGCTTTGGTCCCGTCTTGGCACTTCTGACGCCAGGTGTTACGGTCAGCAGCCAAGCCCTCCAGGTCCCCAGGCCTGATTTTGCACTTCTTTAACGCTGTTTTTATCTGGTCTTTATAGCGCTTCTTCTGCCCTCCAATAGAGCGTTGGCCTTGGGCGAGCTGGCCATACAGCACTTTGTGAGGCAGCCGATTGAGGGGCATCCTTATAACGTGTCCCAGCCATCGTAGCTGGTAGTGGGTGATGGTGGCCTCAATGCTCCTACAGCCTGCTCTCCTGAGGGTCTCGGTGTGTGGCACTCGGTCACGCCAAGTGATTCCTAGCATTCGCTGGAGACAGCGGATGTGAAAATGCTCCAGGGACTTCACATGGCGGCTGTAAATGACCCATGCTTCACAACTGTAGAGGAGGGTGGTGATGCAAACTGCTTGATACACAGAGATTTTTGTATAGTGATATAAGTTCTTGTTTTGAAAGACCCGGCGCCTGAGTCTCCCAAAGGCAGCTGATGCTTGATTGATTCTGTTCTGGACCTCATTGTTGATGTTATTGTCCTCAGAGAGGATACTCCCCAGGTATTTGAATGATGGTACTACAGACAGATTCTTATCAGTGATGTTGAAGATGGGTGGCGTGGGTGGGATGTTGGTGCTCCACTGACAGACTACATCTGTTTTGGTGATGTTGATGGTCAGCCCCATCCTGCTGTAAGCCTTCACAGCTGCATCCAGGACAGCCTGGAGGTCTTGTGGAGTGTGAGCCACAAGAGCGCAGTCATCTGCATACTGCAGCTCAAGGACCCTCACTCTGTGCAGCTTGGTGGTTGCTTGCAGCCTCCTGATGTTAAAGAGGTTGCCATCTAGCCTATAGACCACTGTCACCCCGCAGTTGTCCTCAATTTCCTTATGGAGAAGCTGGGTGACGCATAGGAGGAAGATGTTAAAGAGCACTGGTGCTAGTACACACCCCTGCCTGACCCCTGTGTACACAGGGAAGGAGGCAGACTCTTGTCCTCCTATTGTCACGCTAGCATTCATACCATCATGGAACTGTCGGAGGATGTTGACAAACTTGCTAGGGCATCCAAACCGGAGCAGGATGTCCCACAGTAGGTCTCTCTGCACAGTGTCGAAGGCTTTGGAGAGGTCGACAAAAGCCATAAACAGGTCTTGATGTTGCTCCCTGCACTTTTCCTGAAGTTGCCGGGCTGTGAAGACCATGTCGACTGTACTCCTGTTCTTTCTAAAGCCACACTGTGATTCTGAGAGCAATGACTCTGTGATGTTGTTGAGTAGCCTCTGCAGCAACACCTTGGCCAGGACCTTACCAGCAACAGCAAGGAGGGATATACCCCTGTGGTTGCCACAGATGGTCTTGTCACCTTTGTTCTTATATATGGTGACAATTTTGGCATCCCTCCATTGCTGTGGGATGTTTTCATCAGCCCATACTTTAGTGATGTGTTGATGTAGCGCTCTTGTACAGAGGTAACCACCCTGTTTAAGCAGTTCCGCAGGGATATTGTCCATGCCAGGGGACTTGTTGTTCTTCAGAGAGCGGACGGCTGACAGAACCTCCAGGAAGGTCGGGGGTTGGTTAAGGATGTCAATCGGTGGAAGTTCAGGCAGTTGATCCAGGATGGTGTGGTCTGCTTCAGAGTCCCGATTAAGCAGGGTATTAAAATGTTCAGCCCACCTCTCCAGTACACTGCTCTGGTCTTTTAGGACTCTGAGCCCATCTGCGGTTTTAAGGGGAGTGATGCAGTGATTTGTTGGGCCGTCGATAGATTTGACTGCATTGTAAAAGTTATGCATATCATTTCTATCAGCGAAAGACTGGATTTCCTGTGCCTTCTCTGTCCACCACTTGTTTTGCATTGTCCGTAGGGTCTTTTGCACTTCACGCCTCGCCCTCTGCCATTGCTGTCTAGCGGTGCTCGATGAGGGGTTTTTCAGGGTTGCCTGGTGTGCTTTGTGCATGGCGTTCAGTGAGTTACGGATGGTGTCCGAGTTATTGTCAAACCAGTCCTGGTGGTTTTTGGTCTTATAGCCGATTGAGTGGGCTGCTGCTTCATGAAGGGCTGAGCTGATAGTGGTCCATTGCTGGTCTGTGTCATTCCCTCCACTCAAGATGAGTTCAAGCTCTTCAAGTTTTTCAGCCAGGGAGCATCGAAACTAATTTCTTGTGCTGGTATCTTTCAGACGGGCACAGTCTAAGCGTCTCCCACTGGCCCCATGTTTCCGTATGTTTCCGTGTGTGGGTTTCCACACACCCACTGACACACACAGGGGCAATCCACTGAGTTTTACCAAATGTGTATGGGATTAGAATGCACCTTCAGTTTATAGACCTTTACATAAGGGACAGTCATACATGTGGTGTCTTCCTTTTCTTCAGAACAGTCTAGACTATCCAGATCTTCAATCATTTGATATGATAATATATCAATATATGAAAGGGGGAAAAGATTGCATCTTATGACAATCGAAAAACACACTTAGTTTAACTTCTTAGTGCTTTTTCAGATGTGAATCGTGTTTCGGTATTTGATGTAGCCAAGATGAGATTGAAACACTCGCTGATAGAGTAGGGGCTGCATAACTAACTTAATTAACTGCATTATTAACTAACTTAATAGGAAATGTTTGCGCTGAAGGTGCACCAAATCTCCTCTCAATGGTCGGTTCCTAATTAGGAATCTGGTCGCAGTTGTTGACCGTTTAGTTTTTAATAATTCAATGCGTCGGTTTGAGTTTTTTTATTTTTATAAAAATATCTAACTGAAAATACTTTTTTGGTTCTTCTCGGTAATGGGAGATAGAAAATACTTTGGATTCCACAGCATTGCCAAAATTGTTAACTATTTGTATTCCTGCACCAAAAACGTTTTGCTTCTTTTTTTAGATGGATGGTACGGTGATTCTCACCCAAATATTAACTGGCTATTATAACACATCCTTCATGACGTTTGGCTACACAAAAGTTGCTAATGCACAAAGTCTTGCATTCTTTTGACGTTGCATTCCTCTGACGAGTTTGCATTACCACGTTTCACGGCCATGCATTTGTTTTGAATGTTCTGTTGGACAATATAGTAATTTGTGTCTTTTGTTTGGAGTTTTTGACAGGTGTCCATATTCTTCATTCTCTCAAACTGCGTAAAGATGCTTAATTCGGAGGTTCCTTAACCTGTAGCCCTCTGCTGGGTAAGTATTTTATCAGATTTTTCGGCTTTGTGAAATCACACTTTCAGCAGAGACGTTGTCTGAGAGGGAAAAGACCGTTGCAATATTAAGAATTACGCGCTATAGATGTGTTCTATAATGTATGACTAAACAATCTTATTACTACTCAAGTGTAATTGAGGCTATTCATCTGCTAAATTCTTTTTCAGAGGTGAAATTTGATTCAGTCTCTGATGTAACTAGTACTAGCTGTTACAGTATGGGCTGCATAGTGACTAGAAAGAATTTTTGCTGAAGACATTTCTGTACCAAATGCTTTATACTTCTTTTTTAGATGGATGGTGATTCTCTCCCAAATTCTTCCTTTGTGTTTCACTTTTTTGATACTTTATCACTGTTAAGAATATCTGATGAAGGCAATTCGTTGTTAAACACACACAGCTAGACCCAGCCTAGATAGAGTAGTATTAAACAAACACAGCTAGACACAGCCTAGAGAGATTAATATTAAACACACACAGCTAGATGGAGTCTAGATAGAGTGGTATCACACACACACACACACACACACACACATATAGATCTGAAGCAAACACAAAGGGGCCTGAGCTTGGCACTCTGAAGGGGCAGGGGTGAGTGTTCACAGTAGCCAGTCCAGAGTGGAGCATCAAACATACACAGCTTGGCCCTGCCCAAGATGTCCTGGCATCAGACACACAGGGTCCAGGCTCGGTCCTCTGAATGAGGCAGAGTCCAGAGTGTAGCATCACACACACACACCAAGGCCCAGTCCAAAGCATAGTAGCATCAAACACATGCAGTCAAGTTTAACCTACTGAAGGGGCAAGAAGGGGGCCATGAGCGTTTACAGCTGGGTCCTAGAGTGGCATCAAAACACACTGGGCCAAGCCGGGAAACAGAGTATCAAACACACAGGGGGCAAGGCAGGCACAAGGGGTGAGTCTTTCCAGTCGGGCTGAGGGTGCAGTATCCAACACACATAATCAGGCTCAGCCCAAAGAGAAGTGGCAGCAGGCTTGGTCTATTGATCTGGGGTAAGAGCTGATAGGGTAAAGACTTGTGCTGGACCAGGGCCTTGGTGCAGCATGAGAGTGTGCGTACATGCGCGTGTGCGTCCGCATGTGTGTGTGTGTGTGTGTGTGTGTGGGCGCGTGCGCGTTTGTGTGGGTGTGTGTGTGTTTGTGTGTGTGTGTGTGTGTGTGTGTGTGTGTGTGTGTGTGTGTGTGTGTGTGCTCGTCCGCCCCCGCCCCACTCGTCTCAGAGGGAATGAAATGCAAACTGTCAGTTTGACAGGGTCATGTCCAGGGCCCCGTCGCACACCGCTACTAAATTCACGCCCAATGAGGGAGAGATGAAGAGTCTGTTTTTCCAAACATCACTCCGTCCCCTTTGTGATCTGACACTTTCCCGACACTTTTATTGTTTTGGCGCTATATAAATTAAATTGAATTGAATTGAATTAATCTAAATTGAGAACACGCTGAGAATGGCTGTAAAAATATGAACACTGACTAACTGACAGCGAGAAGGAGGGAGAGAGAGAGAGAGAGAGAGAGAGAGAGAGAGATAAAAAAAGAAAAAGAGTGTGAGAGAGGTTTTTGCAATAAAGACCATCAGTTTTCGCTCTGCCTCTCACCCCCGTGTTGTGAAGCCTTTGCTGGAAGAGAGCAGTCAGCTAACCTTCACCAGTCTGGCTGTCACTTGGATACAGTGCCTCAGAACACAGCTGAGACCCAGAGATGGCCGGGGGAAGATTGGAACGTCGCCAGTTTTGGATTCCGTTGTGATTCCGCACAAGTTTTATTGCACTCTCCGGTACAGCAAAGCCTTATATTTTTTCCATGATGGCGGTAGTCTGCAAAGGTCAAAGGTCAGAGATGGCTGATGGTCAGGGATGGAGGATGCGAGATGGGCAGCAACTGGGAGATTGGTCCACGCTGTCTGATGTGATGGGCAGCAACTGGGAGATTGGTCCGCACTGTCTGATGTGATGAGGTTGACAGGCCTCTACAGGATGACCTCACCCCGAGGGTCCGAGTGGAGTTCCACTCAATGAGGAAGAACAGAGTGCAGGGCACGAGCGCGCGCGCACACACACACACACACACACACACACACACACACACGACACACACACACACAGACAAAGACACAGACACAGACACAGACACAGACACAGACACAGACACAGACACAGACACAGACACACACACACACACACACACACCCCCCCCACACACACACACACACATACACTTGCATACATACACAAGTACACACACACACACACACACTCTCACAGGTCTTCAGCTTCAGTGCTGGCCTACACCCCTCACATTTCTCTCACCCCTCATCTCTCTCTCCCACTAGATTCTGCCACTGGATCACAGGATGGACTGAAGCCCTGTAGCTCCATGGGTGCAATGATCCTGCCATGCCAGCACGCATGCCAACGTGACTCTATTTCTGCTAACACCATCTGTGATCTCTCACCTTTGTCTTCTCAGCACACGTGGAAAAAAGCTCTGAGAAGCAGTGAGCGCTAAACTGATAACGGGTGCTTTGGCATCAGCTTTGACTTCTCTGTGTCTTGTGACAGGGTTATACTGCAGCTAGAGGGAGACAAAGCCCCTCTGAGATGGAGGAAGAGGCAGCCAATCGCTTCTTTTTTAATGGTTAGAGAGTAGAAGTAAGAGGAAGAAGCACATCGCTTCTTGACTCTTGCATGTTTTGAGGCAGACCACTGATCAACAAAAAAGCTGTTGGATTTATGTCCTTGAGTTGTGGTTCTAATCTGACTAAACCAATATTTAAAAAAAAAAATTTCAAGCAGAAAACCTTACCAACTGAAGTCTTGGTGTGTACTCTTGAAGATACTGTATTTATTGACTAAGAGTGGAAGATGATTACATGTATATAAGTGGAGAAAGTCCCTATGTGAGCTAAATAGATTTTAAGATCTTCTCTGATTATCTGATGCAAGATGTTGTCTAAGGTGTCTCTCCGACTCTTCCAGTAAACCCCACAAAGGCCACAGACGTGTGTGTGTGTGTGTATGTGTGTGTGTGTGTGTGTGTATGTCTCTTTTCTCTTTCACTCTCTCTCTCTCCCTCTTTCTTTCTTTCTCTCTCTCACACACACAGCAGTAGCCCAGGGGCAGTAAATCCCCCTCCAACTCTACAATAACTTGCCAACAGTAAAAGATCCCACATTATCCTGCACTCCATGTCTGCACGGACTATTGGAGGACAGACCAACATTACTGCTGGTTGGAGTGTGAGACACACTGCGACCCACATGTTAAAGTGTGTGAAACATACATCACATAAAAGAGAGCAGGGGTGTTCCAGCTAAGGACACTGGTTTCCAACTTAGCAGGTCACATTAGATGAGGCAGACACACGTCTCCAACTCAGCAGGTCACATTAGATGAGGCAGACACACGTCTCCAACTTAGCAGGTCACATTAAATGAGGCAGACACACGTCTCCAACTTAGCAGGTCACATTAAAAGAGGCAGACACACGTCTCCAACTTAGCAGGTCACATTAAATGAGGCAGACACACGTCTCCAACTTAGCAGGTCACATTAAAAGAGGCAGACACACGTCTCCAAGGACTTGCAGCACTGGCCCAGACATGGCTCAAGAAGAGGCCAGAACTGACTTCATGGCACAGCTCTAGGGGGCGCTGAAGAGCCATTAAAGTAGAAACAGACCACACAGACATACACACAAACACACAGTCACACACTCTGGCTCTTTATCTGATTAAAATCCTTTTCATTGTGTACCTTACTTTAAGAATACAACAGGAATAACACAAATCACGTGAATGATAAAAAAAGCTTAATTTTTTTGTTGTACTCCAACTAAACAAACAGGAACAGAGTTTTATCTACATAGTTTCACCAGCAGACATAATATAAACATGCAGGCAAAAAGGCCATCTACGCACCACAAGAATGATTGGGAGCCTACATTTAATACATACCCATCAGTAACCTTATAATTAGTGCCACCTTACAAATGTGAGTTCAGTAATCTGACTCCACTGTGGTGTTAATATAATGCATCTTCTATCTGATCCATTAGCTTCCTGGAACAAAAATCTAACCAATGAGCTGGAGGAGCTTTCTGGAATCCAAACTAGAATGACAAAGGAACAAAGAAGGGGGGTGGGGGTATAAACTGAAAAGTGGAATTAGAGGACAGGTGGGGTTGGGAACTGATGAAAGCTTCCATGTTTCCTAGGTAACTAAGTCACACTCATAGTAGCCCATGGTAGAGACATTCCCATAGTTTCTCTCAAAAATCTGTCAATTTGTTTGAGTAAGCACAACTTAAAGCCAACAAGCTAATTTCATGTCTTTAAATGTAAATCAAAAGATGATGCATTTCTTCTTCTTTAATTTCCATTAATAAACAACTTTTCTTCTTTGCAGGTCAAGGTTGGTCATAGTTGGTTGTTGTATGCTTCAGTCTTTGCATATATCAAGTATTTTGGTGAGGTATTTGTCCGATAAGCCTGCTGTTCTGTGTGGTTCCTTGCACATTGCACTGAGCTTTAATGGCATCGGCTTTTGGACAGAACGAGTATTTTCATTTTTTTGTTGTTTTGTTTTTCAGATTGGATCATATGTTAGACTGCAGTGTGTCTCTTTTCTTGTGTACTGCACTAACGGGGCCTCTTGATTCTCTTGAATGTATTTTCTGATGTTTCTTGAGATTGCCTTTGGTATTAAAGCACTTCCCACACTGAGAACACTGATATGGCTTTTCTCCAGTGTGGATCCTCTGGTGTGACTTGAGATAAGACATTCGGCTAAAAGTCTTTCCACATTGAGAACACTGATGTGGCTTTTCCCCAGTGTGGATCCTCTGGTGTGTCTTGAGAGAAGACGTTTGGCTAAAAGTCTTTCCACACTGAGAACAATGATATGGCTTTTCTCCAGTGTGGATCCTCTGGTGTGTCTTGAGAAAAAATGTGTGGCTAAAAGTCTTTCCACACTGAGAACACTGATGTGGCTTTTCCCCAGTGTGGATCCTCTGGTGTGACTTGAGAGAAGACGTTTGGCTAAAAGTCTTTCCACACTGAGAACACTGATGTGGCTTTTCCCCAGTGTGGATCCTCTGGTGTGACTTGAGATGACACATTTGACTATAGGCCTTACCACACTGAGAACAATGATATGGCTTTTCTCCAGTGTGGATCCTTTGGTGTGTCTTGAGGTAACACATTCCGCTAAAAGTCTTTCCACACTGAGAACAATGATATGGCTTTTCTCCAGTGTGGATCCTCTTGTGTGTCTTGAGAGAAGACATGTGGCTAAAAGTCTTTTCACACTGAGAACATTGATGGGGTTTTTCTCCAGTGTGTGTTCTTTGATGAATTGCAAGAGCGGAAAGTGCAGCAAAGGTTTTGAAACACTGGGAGCATTCATGTTTTTTCTTCCTTGTGTTCGATTGTTGATGACCAATGACTTTCTTTCTTCTTTCCCCTGTACTCCTTTTGCTTGAATGGATCCTTTGAACGTCTCCTATAACATTAGAAAATATTTTTAAAATAAGGTCCTCTCTCTTCGATTTGATAGATTAGTCCTACAACGCTGAATTGTTTTTATTTTTGATTGACTGGCTATTTGCTAGAACAGTATATCACTTTGAAGTCCCTTTGGCTAAAAGTGAACACCTAGAGACTACACTGTAAATGTAAGCGGAGATACAGGCACATGAGTTAGAGATCTGGAGACAAAAGGATGGCAGGCATTTTAAAGGATTTAAATGTAACAGTCTACAAATGATATCCCATCATTAAGGTATTCCCATGGTATCTCTATTCTCTCAATAAGTTTCACATGTCATTGAGTAAAGCACAGGATAAAGCGAGGGGATTAAACACTTTTGTTTTTAAACCAACTTTTAAATCACCTTCAACAGTATACATGGCTAACTTCCAATGGCATGAAATATTATTAAATATTTGATAATTATATTAACAGATATTAACATGAGATGACTGATGCAACTTACCTGTAGGAGTACAGTCATCGTGACCATATTCTCTCAAATCAGATTGTTCTTCCTGTTTAATTTCCAATGGTGAATACACTGGAGATGTGTATACTTCAGCCTTATACTCAGGTTCCAGTCCTGGCTTTTCTTCTACTTTCAGATTTGCAGAAAGATACTCTTGCAGGAAATCATCAAATTCTTCTTCTTTGTTCTCCTCCTTCACTGACATGAGCAGTTGTGATGGTTCAGTAGATCCTGACATTTCAGACTTTTGTTTCTAAAGAAAATCATTCAATGCAAGACCAATATAGTGAACATGTACAAACAAAGAACTACAGTGTAGTTGTACTGTTGGAGACTTACACTTCTGCAGTACGCTTCCAGAGAATTACACACATACTACTTCAGAGCATCCCAGTACCGGTCAGTTCAGTTCTGCTTAATAAATTCAATCTAACATTCCTTCAATGCAAGGATAACATAGTTAATTAAAGAATTACAGAATAGTTGTATTTTTGTTGAATTACACACATACAGTATCTATCCAGAGCATCCCAGTGTGTACCTTACAAAGATGAGTTCAGTATCCATCCAGAGCATCCCAGTGTCGACCTTCCAGAGATGAGTTCAGACTCCCCTCTGTGGTGTTAATATAGTGCATCCTCTGTGTGACCCATTACCTTCCTGGATTCAAGCCTAACCAATCAGCTGCCGGAGCTTTTGGAATGCAAACTAGAATTACAAAAGATTATGGGAAGGAATTCCATCAGCATTGTTCACATGTGATGGTCTTCAGGTGGGCGTGGTCAGTGTTCAACCAGCAGAGACAACACAAAGGAGGGTAGATGGGCCATTCCTGGATGTGTGAACTGAAAGGTGATTGGTGGGGGAAGGGAAGGTGGGGATGGGTTGGAGGTGTGAACTAAAAGGTTATGGAGCAGATGGGGTGGGGTGGGCTGGTAAACTGAAGAAACCATTTGTTTCTCAAAGCTTTTCATACTGTATGTTAGTGTGTGTATTTATGTAGGCATATGTGTATGTGTGTGTGATTGTTTGAATGTATGTATTTTTTTTATATAATCTAACTTATGAGGATAGAGGATAAATATAATGTTAGACCTGTATACCAGTTTGAAAAATTTTCTCTAAGAAAACATCACATTTAAACAGAAATAAAAGTTTCTTAGGTTATGATAAACACAGGGGGTCATATCTTGGCACCAGTGTCCCGGATATTTAGCCCTGTTAACACTGAACACTTTTTATCTGTTATTTTTCTTTGGATGAGAGCGGCAGTGGAGTATCTTGCCCTGCTAGAATGTTTGCACCCCTATGCTTAAATACCCTTCATTAATAATATAACAGAAATAATGTATGCATTCTCTGATGTCTGTATAGAACGGACCACCGAAGACAGCTCTTCCTACAGACAGTACCCATGAAAGGCTTCTCTCCGGTATGAACTGGTGGTGTGATATTGTGGCTGAGGAGCGAACAGGCTTCCACACTGAGAACACTGAATAAAGGAGTGTAGTAGGGGGTGGGGTGGATGTGTGAACTGAGAGGTTATGGGTAGAAAAGGGGTGGTAATATGAAGAAAGCCTCCATTCTTATCAGAATTTTTCATACTTCATGTAAGAGGACTTTTCATTTGTTTTGACTATGGGTGGCAGTGGAGAATCATGCCCAACTAGAATATTGTATGTGTACTATTTGTATTAAAAGTACAACAGAATTAAATACATTATTTTAAAATCAGAATCAGGTTTTATTGGCCAAGTAAGTTTGCACAAACAAGGAATTTGACTTGGTAAAGTGACTCTCAGTGTGCTTACACAAAATATACAACACAATACAATACAATACAATACAATACAAACAAACAAACCAGACAGTGATTGAAGTGCACAGAACAGACTCTATGACTGCGGTGTAGAACATGATCAGCAGATCCTGAGGCAGGTTGTACTTCCTAAGCTGGCGCAGGAAGTACATCCTCTGCTGGGCCTTCTTGATGATGGTGTTGATGTTGGGTTCCCACTTCAGGTTCCGGGAGATTGTGGATCCCAGAAACCTGAAGGATTCCACAGGCAACACAGTATTGTTGAGTATGGTGAGGGGGGGCAGTCCTTTGGGGCTCCTCCTGAAGTCCACTGTCATCTCCGCGGTTTTAAGCGTGTTCAGCTCTAGGTTGTTGCGACCGCACCACAGGACCAGCTGTTCAACTTCCCGCCTATATGCAGACTCATCATCATCACGGATGAGGCCGATGACTGATGTGTCGTCTGCAAATTTTAGGAGTTTAACAGATGGGTCTCCTGAGGTGCAGTCGTTTGTGTAGAGGGAGAAGAGCAGTGGGGAGAGCACACATCCCTGAGGTGCACCAGTGCTGACTGACCGGGTGCTGGATGTTGTTTCACCCAGCCTCACCTGCTGCTTCCTGTCTATCAGGAAGTTTGTGATCCACTGACAGGTGGAGGCAGGCACAGTGAGCTGGGTGAGTTTGGTGAGGAGGACTTCTGGAATGATGGTGTTGAACGCCGAGCTGAAGTCCACGAACAGCATCCTTGCATAGGTCCCTGGGGAGTCGAGGTGTTGCAGGATGTAGTGCAGCCCCATGTTGACTGCATCATCCACTGACCTGTTTGCTCTGTAGGCAAACTGCAGAGGGTCCAGCAGGGGGCCTGTGATGCCCTTCAGATGGGTATTCAGATGGTATTGACCAGTCTCTCAAAGGATTTCATGACCACAGACGTCAGGGCGACGGGCCTGTAGTCATTCAGTCCAGTGATGGAGGATTTCTTGGGAACCGGGATGATGGTGGAGCGTTTGAAGCAGGAGGGGACTTCACACAGCTCCAGAGATCTGTTGAAGATCCGTGTGAAGATGGGGGCCAGCTGATCAGCGCAGGCTTTCAGGCAGGAGGGTGACACACCATCTGGGCCTGCTGCTTTCCTTGTCTTCTGTCTCTGAAAGAGCTGGTACACATCCTCTTCACAGACCGTCAATGCCGGTGGGGAGTCAGGGGAGGTGATAACAGGGGTTGCAGATGATTGTGTGAAGTCTGAGTTGGAGCGGGTGAGGGGTGTGAATGTGGGGTGATCAAACCTGCAGTAAAACACATTCAGGTCGTCAGCCAGTTGAGGGTTCTCCATGGAGTTGGGGGAGGATTTCCTGTAGTTGGTGATGTCCTGCAGGCCTCTCCACACTGACGCAGGGTCATTAGCTGAAAACCTGTTTTTCAGCTTTTCAGAGTAGCTTCTCTTTGCTACTCTGATCTTCTTAGTAAATGTGTTTCTGGCCTGGTTGTACAGGATCCTGTCCCCACTCTTTGGCTTGACGAAGCTGATTGAGCTTTGCTGTGAACCACGGTTTATTGTTTTTAAAGATGCAGTACGTTTTGGTGGGTACACACATGTCTTCACAGAAACTAATGTATGACGTCACAGTGTCAGTGAGTTCGTCTAGTGATGTAGATGCAGCCTCAAAAACACTCCAGTCAGTGCAGTCAAAGCAGGCCTGTAGCTCCAGCTTTGACTCGTTGGTCCATTTCCTCACAGTTTTCACCACAGGCTTTGCAGATTTAAGTTTCTGCCTGTAGCTTGGGAGGAGATGAACCAGGCAGTGATCGGAGAGTCCCAAAGCTGCACACGAAACAGAGCGGTATGCATTCTTCAGTGTTGTGTAGCAATGGTCAAGTGTGTTTTTGTCCCTGGTGGGACACTTAATGTGCTGCCTGTATTTCGGAAGTTCGCGGCTGAGTTTTGCTTGGTTGAAATCCCCAAGTATAATCAGAAGAGAGTCTGGGTATTTTCGCTCCGTGCTGGTTATCTGGTCAGCCAGGTGCCGTAGTGCCTCGCTAAGGCAGGCTTGAGGTGGTATGTAGACACCGACCAGAATGAAAGAGGAAAACTCCCGTGGTGAATAAAATGGCTTGCAGTTAATGAATATGGATTCTAGGTGAGGAGTGCATATTTTCCATAGCACTGTGGCATCTGTACACCAACTTTCATTGATATAAAAGCAGATTCCTCCTCCCCTTGTTTTCCCCGTTAATTCCTTAACGCGGTCCCCGCGGTGGAGTTGGAAGCCCGGCAGATGGAGGATGCTGTCAGGGATGTACTCACCAAGCCATGTTTCAGTGAAACACAGGGCGGAAGATCCTGATATATCGCTGTTTATTTTGTTGAGGAGCAGCAGTTCGTCCATTTTGTTGGGCAGAGAGCGGACATTTGCCAGATGTAACGAGGGGAGCGGAGTTCGGAACCCCCGCTCTCGCAGTCTAACCAGCGCTCCAGCGCGCTTCCCTCGCCTGCGTCTCCTCCAAGCTCCACAGAGAGCTGCTGCTCCAAAAACCAATATTTTCAAAAAAGTTTCTGGGTCTGTAAAGTCTGGTGAAAGGGTTTGAGGAAAGGAATGTCGAACATTCATGAGTTTTTCTCTTGAAAAAGTAATCGTAGAAGGATTGCTGAAGACCGTATAAATAAACAAAAACATAAAAAGCACAAGAGAGCGCACCACCGTGTCGACCATCCGCGGCGCCATCTTGGGTTTCCAAGGCAGCAATCCCACTAAAAACACAGGAACAGACTCAAACCTACATAGAGATTTACCAGCAACCATCCTTAATTAAAAGGTCTCTTAGGCATCATAAAAATGAATGGGTGTCAACTTTTCAAACATAGGCATCCATAGTCTGTTCATCAATGATTCATGGACTTCTGAAGTTACCAAACTATAGAAAACAGACATCAATTTAATGCATGTCTACAATTCACAAACACACACTCACTGACACACACAGGGGAAATCCACTGAGTTTTTCAAAATGTGTATGGGATTAGAATGCACCTTCAGTTTATAGACCTTTACATAAGGGACAGTCATACATGTGGTGTCTTCCTTTTCTTCAGAACAGTCTAGACTATCCAGATCTTCAATCATTTGATATGATAATATATCAATATATGAAAGGGGGAAAAGATTGCATCTTATGACAATCGAAAAACACACTTAGTTTAACTTCTTAGTGCTTTTTCAGATGTGAATCGTGTTTTGGTATTTGATGTAGCCAAGATGAGATTGAAACACTCGCTGATAGAGTAGGGGCTGCATAACTAACTTAATTAACTGCATTATTAACTAACTTAATAGGAAATGTTTGCGCCAGGTGCACCAAATCTCCTCTCAATGGTCGGTTCCCAATTAGGAATCTGGTCACAGTTGTTGACCGTTTAGTTTTTAATAATTCAATGCGTCGGTTTGAGTTTTTTTATTTTTATAAAAATATCTAACTGAAAATACTTTTTTGATTCTTCTTGGTAATGGGAGATATAAAATACTTTGGATTCCGCAGCATTGCCAAAATTGTTAACTATTTGCATTCCTGCACCAAAAACTTTTTGCTTCTTTTTTTTAGACGGATGGTACGGTGATTCTCACCCAAATATTAACTGGCTATTATAACGCATCCTTCATGACGTTTGGCTACCCAACAGTTGCTAAGGCACAAAGTGTTGCATTCTTTTGATGTTGCATTCCTCTGACGTGTTTGCATTACCATGTTTCACGGCCATGCATTTGTTTTGAATGTTCTGTTGGACAATATAGTAACTTGTGTCATTTGTTTGGAGTTTTTAACAGGTGTCTCCATACAGAAGTTGTCCATATTCTTCATTCTCTCAAACTGCGTAAAGATGCTTAATTCGGAGGTTCCTTAACCTGTAGCCCTCTGCTGGGTAAGTATTTTATCAGATTGTTTGTTTTTCGGCTTTGTGAAATCACACTTTCAGCAGAGACGTTGTCTAAGAGGGAAAACACCATTGCAATATTAAGAATTACGCGCTGTAGATGTGTTCTATAATGTATGACTAAACATTCTTATTACTATTGTAATTGAGGCTATGGAAAAAAAAACTCTGTTCATCTCCTAAATTCTTTTTCAGAGGTGAAACTTGATTCAAACTCTGATGTAACTAGTACTAGCTGTTACAGTATGGGCTGCATAGTGACTGCATAGTGACTAGAAATCATTTTTGCTGAAGACATTTCTGTACCAAATGCTTTATACTTCTTTTTTAGATGGATTGTGATTCTCTCCCAATTTTTCCTTTGTGTTTCACTTTTTTGATACTTTATCACTGTTAAGAATATCTAATGAAGGAAATTAGTTGTTAAACACACACAGCTAGACACAGCTTAGATATAGTAGTATTAAACATACACAGCTAGACACAGCCTAGATAGAGTAGTATTAAACATACACAGCTAGACACAGCCTAGAAAGAGTATCACACACACACAGCTAGACACAGCCTAGAAAGAGTATCACACACACACACAGCTAGACCCAGCCTAGATAGAGTAGTATTAAACAAACACAGCTAGACACAGCCTAGAGAGAGTAATATTGAACACACACAGCTAGATGGAGTTTAGATAGAGTGGCATCACACACACACACACACACATATAGATCTGAAGCAAACACAAAGGGGGCTGAGCTTGGCACTCTGAAGGGGCAGGGGTGAGTGTTTACAGTAGCCAGTCCAGAGTGGAGCATCAAACATACACAGCTTGGCCCTGCCCAAGATGTCCTGGCATCAGACACACAGGGTCCAGGCTCGGTCCTCTGAATGAGGCAGAGTCCAGAGTGTAGCATCACACACACACACCAAGGCCCAGTCCAAAGCATAGTAGCATCAAACACATGCAGTCAAGTTTAACCTACTGAAGGGGCAAGAAGGGGGCCATGAGCGTTTACAGCTGGGTCTAGAGTGGCATCAAACACACTGGGCCAAGCCGGAAACAGAGTATCAAACACACAGGGGGCAAGGCAGGCACAAGGGGTGAGTCTTTCCAGTCGGGCTGAGGGTGCAGTATCCAACACACATAATCAGGCTCAGCCCAAAGAGAAGTGGCAGTAGGCTTGGTCTGTTGATCTGGGGTAAGAGCTGATAGGGTAAAGACTTGTGCTGGACCAGGGCCTTGGTGCAGCATGAGACATACACACAAAGACATGTAGCACTGGACACACAGGGATGAGGATGGCCCTCTGTGTGTGTGTGTGCTCGTCCGCCCCACTCTCGTCTCCCGGGGGAATGAAATGCAAACTGTCAGTTTGACAGGGTCATGTCCAGGGCCCCGTCGCACACGGTACTAAATTCACGCCCAAGGAGGGAGAGATGAAGAGTCTGTTTTTCCAAACATCACTCCGTCCTCTTTGTGATCTGACACTTTCCCCGACACTTTTATTGTTTTGGTGCTATATAAATTAAATTGAATTGAATTGAATTCATCTAAATTGAGAACACGCTGAGAATGGCTGTAGAAATATGAACACTGACTAACTGACAGAGAGAGAGAGAGAGAAAAAAAAGAGAGAGGCAGAGTGTGAGAGAGAGGTTTTTGCAATAAAGACCATCTGTTTTCGCTCTGCCTCTCACCCCGTGTTGTGAAGCCTTTCCTGGAAGAGAGCAGTCAGCAAACCTGCGCCAGTCTGGCTGTCACTTAGATACAGTGCCTCAGAACACAGCTGAGACCCAGAGATGGAACGTCAGCAGTTTTGGATTCTGTTGTGATTCCGCACAAGTTTTATTGCACTCTCCGGGACAGCGAAGCCTTAGATTCTTTCCATGATGGCGGCAGTCTGCAAAGGTCAAAGGTCAGAGATGGCTGATGGTCAGGGATGGAGGATGTGAGATGGGCAGCAACTGGGAGATTGGTCCACACTGTCTGATGTGATGAGGTTGACAGGCCTCTACAGGATGACCTCACCCCGAGCGTCCGAGTGGAGTTCCACTTAATGGGGAAGAACAGAGCGCAGGGCACGCGCACACACACACACACACACACACACACACACACACACACACACACACACACACCAACACGCACACACACACGCACACACACACACACACACACACACACACACACACACACACACACACACACACACACACACACACACACACACACACACACACACACACAGCTGTTATTCATCTCTAGACACTCACGTTGAGAAGGCTGTATCAATAACAGGAGGCATTGGGAAGGGGTTACTGTGTCTGCCTGCCTGCGAGATGTTTTCTTTTAATACGCTGGGAAAAAAAGACAGCAACATTATGGTAGCGACGGAGAGGATCTGCTCCTGTCTCTGTTCTAACCCCCCCCCCCCCCCCCTCCATCTCTTTCTCTCTCTCCTTGGCCCCAGGGATGTTGATCTGCTCCAGTCTCTGTTCTCCTCCCTCCCTCTGTCTCTCTCTCCTTGGCCCCAGGGATGTTGATCTGCTCCAGTCTCTGTTCTCCTCCCTCCCTCTGTCTCTCTCTCCTTGGCCCCAGGGATGTTGAAAACACTACAAATCTCCTGCATGTAAATGGGGCATATTATGGATGACTGCCACTGTTGCATGAAGTGCCACTCTCATGGGAGCATATCAGATGCATGCATACACACACACACTCGCATACATACATACACACACACACCTACACTCACATACATACACAAGTACACACATACACACTCACATACACACACACACACATACACTTGGATACATACACAAGTACACACACACACACACACACACACACACACACACACACACACACTCTCACAGGTCTTCAGATTCAGTGCTGGCCTACACCCCTCACATTTCTCTCACCCCTCATCTCTCTCTCCCACTAGATTCTGCCACTGGATCTATTACACACACAGGATGGACTGAATCCCTGTAGCTCCATGGGTGCGATGATCCTGCCATGCCAGTTAGCATGCCAACCTCCATGGGTGCGATGATCTTGCCATGCCAGCTCACATGCCAACGTGACTCTATTTCTGCTAACACCATCTGTGATCTCTCACCTTTGTCTTCTCAGCACACGTGGAAAAAAGCTCTGAGAAGCAGTGAACGCTAAACTGATAACGGGTGCTTTGGCATCAGCTTTGACTTCTCTGTGTCTTGTGACAGGGTTATACCGCAGCTAGAGGGAGACAAAGCCCCTCTGAGATGGAGGAAGAGGCAGCCAATCGCTTCTTTTTTAATGGTTAGAGAGTAGAAGTAAGAGGAAGAAGCACATCGCTTCTTGACTCTTGCATGTTTTGAGGCAGACAACTGATCAACAAAAAAAAAAGCTGTGGGATTTATGTCCTTGAGTTGTGGTTCTAATCTGACTGAATCAATATTTTAAAAATAAAGATTTTTAAGCAGAAAACCTGACAAGCTGAAGTCTTGCTGTGTACTCTTGAAGATACTGTATTTATTGACTAAGAGTGAAAGATGATTACACGTAGAAAAGTGAAGATAGTCCCTATGTGAGCTAAATAGATTTTAAGATCTTCTCTGATCGTCTGGTGCAAGATGGTGTCTATGCTGTCTCACCCACTCTTCCAGCAAACTCCACAAAGGCCACAGACATGTGTGTGTGTGTGTGTTTCTCTCTCTCTCTCTGTGTGTGTGTGTGTGTGTGTCTCTGTGTGTGTGTGTGTGTTCATGTGTGTGTGTCTTTTCTCTTTTACTCTCTCTCAAACACACAGCATTACCACGGAGACTCTGTCTCCCAGGGGCAGTAAATACCCCTCCAACTCTGCAATAACTTGCCAACAGTAATTGACATAGTCTCACTACAAGCAAGCAGATCCCACATTATCCTGCACTCCATGTCTGCACGGACTTCAGTCTGGAAAAGAAAAATGGCCAGAGAAGATTTATTAATTCTCTGCGTTCAGAATCTGGAGTCCTACTTTCAGATGCTTCTGAAATTCAGAACAGGGCAGTTTATTTTTATAAAGTAGTGAGGTAAATAATGAAAGGGTTAATGAGAATGTGTTTTTAGATAACTTGCCTCAGGTTTCAACTGAATCTTTGGCCAAGCTTGACACTGCTGTGCCGGAGGTGGGACAAGACTTGCTGGCAGCACTTAATGACAGTGTAGCCGGAGGGCATCTGCCAGTGAGTTGTCACAGAACAGTCCTCACTCTCCTCCCCAAAAAAGGTGACCTCTCCGACATAAAGAGCTGGAGACCCGTATCACTCCTGTGTAGTGATAACAAGATTGTATCTAAAGTACTGTCCAAAAGGCTGAGTAAAGTGATGGAGCAGGTTATCCATTCAGACCAGACTTACTGTGTACCCAGCAGATCAATTGCCGTCAATGTATCATTGATTTGTGATGTCATTGACGTCTCAAGACTATTGAAGCTTGACGTGGGCTTGGTATCATTAGATCAAGAGATGGCCTTTGATCGAGTAGAGCATTTGTATTTGTGGGATGTTTCAGTTGCTTTTGGTTTTGGCGAAGGTTTTATCAACATGATCAGAGTTCTGTACAGCAATGTACCACACACACACACACACACACACACACACACACACACACACACACACACACACACACACACACACACACACACACACACACACACACACACACACTACCACTGTGCTGCTGAGTGAGGGAAACAGACAGACCGTAAAATGAGAGATGAGGGAAAAGACCAAAAGATGAAGAGAAGACAGATAATAAAACAGTGTGGGAAAAAAATACATGAAAGAGAGAGAGGGAGAGAGTTTACGCAAAGGAGAAAGGACAGACATTGTGTGAAAAAAGGGAGAGCAAGCTCACAGCATTTCTGTTTTTGTAAGGGTATGTTTAGATTTGATTAAAGGAGCCATCGTATGCCCATTTTTCCACAAGTTGATATGGTTCCTTGGGGTCTTAATGAAATGTTTGTAACATATTTTGGTCAAAATACCACAAGAATCATTTCAAACAGCACCCTTTTTACCCTGTCAAAAACACCTCCCCACAGATTGACCTGTTTTGAGTGCCTGTTCCTTTAAATGCTAATGAGCCAGCTCCCCCCTCCCCCCTCTCCCCTCCCCCCTCCTCCACGAGATGCGCTCGCCTAGCTGTTGCCTGCCCAGCAAGCCATTACCTTTTTAGAATTATGGCTACTGCAGATGAAGATAGCGTTGTGCAACCATATCGTTTTGAACCAGAGTCAGACCCTGAACAAGAAGAGGCTCCCGAACAAGTTCGAGAAGTTAGGGCTCAACAGGACGTTTCTGAATGGTAAGTTACCTTTGTCACTTCTACATTTTTTGTTTGTTTGTACATTGGCTAAGGCCTCACAGTCTTGTTAGCGGTTTTGAGAGCATAGTGGTGCTAGAGATTCGAGATACGTGAATAATTTGTGCATGTATGAGTATGTAGCAAATACAGTGTGTTTATGTAAGTTACTGTTTGTGTAAATGCAAGTAACGGGAACGCCATAAAGATATAAATACTACATGAGTAAAGTTCCATCTGTAAACTAAAGTGTTATCTGACAACAGTAATGGACCAAGCAGGTTGTAGTGGCTAAAGTTCCCTTCTTGTTATCAGGAATTAATTTTCAACATATTCATTCACCTAACCACTCTAGACGGAAAGAACGAGTCTCTTCACGTGTTTAGTGCGTTTAACTACGGTAGAAAACAGTGTTTTCGCTCCGTCTTTACTGAATACTGAACAATGAAATAAATCGCACAGTTCCTTTACACTCCATCAATGCGCGAGCAGACTACGTCGTAGCTCACTACCACGCGCACTCCAAAGCAACTCTTATGTCCAATGCATATCTGGTTATTCTAAGCAATGCATGTACACTAAACATATATTAAACTGAAATGCAAAACTATAAAATACAATTATGCAATCATTATAATGAGCAATCACTAAATATGAATCTAAACAACATAATATCTTAATCTGAGTCTAAATTACAATGTGGAAAATGGCACTAACACAGATGTAGAACATAACGTAACGTGTTTACCTCTGTTTATTAGCGTTCAAACATTGTTTTCTCATTATATCGTTGTATTTGTCAACTTGTGTCTGTAATCGTAACACAACATTCAAATACACTTCACCTGCAATGTTGTCACTTTTTAAAACTTCTTATCTATACAGGCGTATTTGTGCCAAGTGTGAGCAAATGCCTACAGAGCCTGAGAATGGATGCTGCAGGGAGATGCCACAGGTAAAATTATTTGTGAATGACATGGTAATTATGCAGTCATCTTGTTTTATATTCCATGATACTTACACTTTCAATATTCAAGGTAACAAGAAGACTACTGCAGCTTCCAAACCAACCAACGTGCATCATCCGGGACTTTTAGCTGTGTGATTGAATGTGTTCTCACTACAGAATGCATTCAACATCTATAGAGCAGACTATGGGCCTTATGTCTAAGGGGAATATAGCAGTAAGTTGTTTTGTTTTTTATGCATGAGTCATCAGTGATTTCTGCAATACAAATATAACTGGGGAAGAAAATACAATAAATGAATCTTCCCTCTGTCTTACTTTGCTTACTGCTC
The DNA here is from genome assembly GCF_900700415.2 of Clupea harengus. NCBI lineage: Eukaryota > Metazoa > Chordata > Actinopteri > Clupeiformes > Clupeidae > Clupea > Clupea harengus. The sequence goes on along the minus strand of NC_045170.1, from coordinate 24,208,226 downwards.
ATCTTGCATGTGTCAACTGTTGACATGTTACATACCAAAACTGTTTCTATAGACTTGCTTCAAAGAATGCCACAGAGCTTTTTAAACATAGTTATTAAATGTACTGGCTAGTACATATAAATACAAAAAAGACCAATTATAATAAAAACATTGATTACAAAATCATACTTTGTGCCATCAGTAGCCATACTGTTAACAAAGGAAGACTCAATAGATGCGTGTCACCATTTATTCTCTAAATACAATGTAAACTTTGCTCAGACGTTACAGGTATTTGGTGTACAGAAGCTTTGTTAGCTGGTCTTGGGGCTTTCTGGGACGGAGAATCTGGGTGGTCCTGCTTTCCTGCTCCAGATGCTGCTTTGGAGGATCTGTCTGACAGGCCACATGATGTAGCCTAGGACACTGTTCAGATGTTCTTCCTTAACCACAAGAGCAGCAATGTTATTCATGTTTTTTCCTGAATGTAATAAAAGGAAAATACTCCATACTGTAAATAAAATGTCATCTCACTGACCATTATCCTTGCACTGCAATGCATGAAACATGAACTAAAAGCCAATACATCTCTAGCATTTGAAGAAATGTTGTATTCCATTACACCTAATATCAGTTTCACAACACAGAAAAGTAGGTACAATAACATTGGCATACTACCAACCCGGCATTTTTCCCATAAATCATTATGAAATAATCCTACAGTGAACAGTATTTTTAACTTGTGCTGTACTATACACAAAATCCTCAAATGCCCCAGTGACAAACTGTTTTGGTAACTGCAGGTGAGTCTAAGCTGCTTATCAAGTCGTTTATGAATGATGCCTTTTTAATGCGAGAATTCTCTAACCTTAACAACGGGAATCATACATTTTAGCGATACATTATTATCCGTTGGTTATCAACTACTATTATTAGCTATGATACTCTCTTGAGCAATCTACAGCGCTAATAGCTAGCGAGCTGTTTACGGCCACAACCCACACAAAGTTCTAAATGCCCGTGATATGTTGTGCTGTTGGATGTGACAACAGACGCCAAAGAAACCTAGATGTACAATTGATACAATCGTGAATAATTGCTGTGTCTTCTCTCTGCAGCTAAACTCTCCTGAGCCAGCTAGAGTGCTAATAGCTAGCGAGCTGTATAGCTCTTTTCTATGGGCTTTAGCTACAACTCATTAGCCCATATTGGCACTCTTGCTTGCTCAGGCTTAGTTTTGATAAGACACAGCACTTATTCACGATTGTATCAATTAACCACCACTAAAATAACACGGTTCATAAATCGCTGTTTGAATTAGTCCCCCTACAACATGCTAACGTCGTTAACCACCACACTGAATGGGCAAGTAACAGAGGGGGGGGGGGGGGGGGGGGGGGTTTGCTGGGGATGAGGAGGGTGGTGGGCCAAGGCCATGTAGGGAACCTCCCAATGTGTTGTGACAGGCCAACACACGGGAATCTCATTCGCAGACTCAATCATGACGTTTCTGACCTAGAGGAACCATAACAAAGATCGCCAATGGTTTTTTTCCAGCGTTTTTGGGTTGGTAGACATGCCAGATACCCAAATGAACGTGTAGAAGCACTAAAAAAGTGGAATTTTCATAATATGGCACCTTTAAAATATAATTCTTTTTTACTACATTCCTTTTACTCTCATGGTATTATTGCTGAGGTCTTCTAGAATATAATCAAAAATGCCACTTTTGCCTCAATGTTTTTACTTAGGGGAAATATACAAAACAACAAAAAAATTCAGACTACCTAAAAAAGGCTCGGACTCAGTAGGGTTAAAGACCTCACCTGCACTGAAAACAAGAACCACTTCATGCCTTGGAAAAACCCCACACAGCCCACAGCCCACACCTTGGCCTCACAGCGCACCAGGAACTCTTGCAAGTACATTACAGTGTTCTCAGAAAGAGAAAGAGAAAGAGAGAGAGAGAGAGAGAGAGAGAGAGAGAGAGGCTCACAGCATTGATCTTCTTAAAGACCTCACCTGCTTATGAAAAAACCCACCCAACAGTACAATGTGTGTGTGTGAGCATAGGTATGTCCTCTACCTTAAACCAGTCCTTCAGCTTTCCATGAGCACATCATTTCCAGACCTCAGCCATCACCAGGAAGTCACACAACAGGGCCCACACCTTGGCCACACAAGTACATTACAGAGAGAGAGAGAGAGAGAGAGAGAGAGAGAGAGAGATAGAGAGAGAGAGAGGCAAACAAATATATTCCAGCTCCTCAAGTCTTTAGATCTCTGGCCCTCTGCTACAGGGCCTATCGGAGTTGAGAAGGGGCAAAAAACAGCAGGAGACAGAAGACTCACACACACACACACTCACACACCTCATCCCAATACCTGAGCATGCAAGTGAGGAGGAGATTGGAAGAGAGTGGGATGATGAGATGGAGAAATAAAGATGTAGAGATGGAGAGCGCAAGAGATAGACACAGAGATGAGAGAGATGAAGTGACAGAAAGACAGAGAGATGAGGAAAGATCAAGGACTGAGAGAGAGAGAGAGATTAAGGACAGAGAGAGAGAGAGAGTGAAGGAAAGAGAGGAAGAAAAAGGAAGCGCTGGGACAAACAAACGCAGGTCGACATCCTGCTCTGCTGGCCTCTCCTCCAGCCCTGAGTCATGTCTCATGCTCACCACTGCAGTTACCCAGTATCCCCCTCTCTCTCTCTCTCTCCCTGGCCCTCTGTCTCTCTTTCTCTCCCTCCATCTCTCTCTCTCTTTCCGTCTCTCTCCCTCTGTCTCTCTCTCTGTCACTCTCCCTCTGTCTCTCTCTCTCCCCGTCTCTCTCCCTCCGTCTCTCTCCCTGTAATAATAATACATAATACCCCTGCAGAGAATGCTTTATCACATTAATGTGCGTTTTGTTTATTAATACATTGTATGTATATGAGAGCAATCTGTTAGGTATTCTTGAATATTCTTTTAAACAAAGTATGTGTGCACATGTGGTTTGAAGACACATGGACAATGGACGCGATAAATTGTGGCAGTTCAACAGAGTGGATAGTGAGCACACATAACAAAGCCAGCTGAATTTGCTTTCTTAATAAACAAGTTGAGCTTAACCCTTAGCTGGTTAATGACAGGGACAGTAAGATTTATTTTATGCGAGAGGAGCAGAAAAGTGGACACTAGGTAAAAACAGTACTGGAAAATAGGGCAAAGCGCGGGATTGGAGATTGCTGGCTGATGTCGGTAGCTCTTCTACAGACGACTGGTTTACGCTCAATGACATGCTAAATTTAAGTTTCTTTTCTTGGGAACTTGAGCGGGAGGGGTTGCTGGTAGATCTGGTTTAAGATCTCAGGTTTGGAATGTTTGGAATGTAGAATTAATTTACATATCAGTTAATACCCGATGCCTTAGCCTGAGTACTTCATTTCGTCGTCACCTGAACAAGGTGAACTTTAATGTTCCAAAGCAAACGTTCTAGCAGACAAATTCTAATTCAGTGCTACATTGAAAATAAGCAGAAGAAGCAGTATGGAACAACCGCCAAACAGTAAGTTATTCACTCCATCCAGTATTTCTTACTGCATAAATTGCGCATAAAATAGAGAAAAAAAAGACTTAATGTTAAATTGCAACTTTTTCCCCGCTTGTTCTGCCCTCCTGATGGTGGTGTAAAGTTACGCATAGTCTGGCTCAACCACTGCCATTGCTTGTCCCAGTCCTTTGGTGTCAGGTGGATAAATATGTCAACTTTTATGGATTTATTCCAGAAATTATGGATTTCACCCATTTAAATTGCTTATGGAAATAAACATGAAATTATAGGGAGTGATTGACGCTGTTGGTATATGACACCCCCTTTATGCCACAAAAGCGATTCAGGCCTTATAAATTATACATTTTCTAAAAGCTTATGAGGATTTCATTTTATCCCTATATTGAGGGGGCACAAGACTTTGCATTTTACCCCGTTATGAATGCACTCTTTGTTTCCTAGCTACACTTTAATATCATGAAATACAAATCATATAGGCCCATAGTGTATGACCCGGTTGTCTCAGTTGGAGGAAGAGAGCCCTTATATTCCACGAAATCAAGTACACAAATTGAGTCTTAATCCCAGTGGTTTAGATTCATTTTGAATTAAGAGTATACTTTAATCTTGAAAATGGTTTAATCTTCTGCAGTGAGGCTGTTGTTGCTGGGGAAGAATGAACTGGACAATGGCCGAGTGGGAAACCTCATCCTTGGAAGAGATGCATTTCAGACTGAAGCCTTTGAGGTTTCTGAAGAATATGTAGGTGAGAAAGTCAAAGGACAGGTGGAGGGAAGACCCATCACAGTCATTAACACTCCTGACCTGTTTCATCCCCAACGCACAATACATGAGCTCTCGGTGGCAGTGAAAGAGTGTGTGTACCTGTCTGCTCCAGGGCCTCATGTAATTCTACTGGTGCTGCAGCCTGACAACTTCTCAGAGGAGGACAGAGACAAAGTGAAAGACATACTGAACTTGTTCAGCGATGAGGCCATGAACTATACCATTGTACTAACTACTGTTAGAAGTGCCCAACATGGCTCTACAGCTGACGCTGGTGAAAAAGAAGATCCTTTAGGCCTGATCATAGAAGAGTGTAAGATGAGGCATCAAGAATTTGATAAGAAATACAGAATCCATCAGTTCCTTGAACTCTTTGAGAAGATAGACAAGATGATGGAGGAGAATGGGGGAAGATATCTCACCTGTGAGGAAATTGGGGTGATACCAGGGGGCTCATTACTTCCAGAGAGCAAACAGAAAGCAAAAAGAGGAAGAGAGAGTGATTCTCACAAAGGGGAAGAATGGAGGAAGAAGAAGAAGAAGAGAACAGGAGGTAGGAACCTGTGATAAACAACTTATAAACGTATAACCATCGTTTCATGGTGAATACTGTGTTACATCTATCTGCTCCACAAATTAAATGATGGTGATAAATAATAAAACAGGAATTCTTCAATAGTTAGTTTAATATCTGAATGATAACGATAATGATAATGATAAGATCAGCACAATGGTTTGGTAGAATGTTTTGGTTTTGCACACATCCAACAGCAGTATGACTTTAATCATTCTCATCCAAGTCTTAGATTAAAGGATTAGTCAAACCTGTCTGGATACTGTGGTCAGACATTGTCTTTCACACTTACTCTCAGTACAGGTAATTGTCAAAGAACAAATATAGTTTATGGTTTTATGGTCTTTTCATTTCTAGAGATTGCAGCCATACAGCATGCGCAAGAAGTCATGGCACAGGTTCAACACAAGTTTGAGGAGAAAATCAAACACCATGCCCAGACCAACACAGAATTCATGAAGTTCATCAAGTACATTCCCTGTTTCAGTAAAATAGCAAAATAGTTTTCCTGAATCTTCTGTTTATTAGAACAAACTATCTACCTATCTATCTATCTATGAATGACTTGTTTGTTTGTTGTGTCCAGGGACATAATGACAGATCTGCTAAAGAAAACGATACAGAAAACCACTATCGGTGTGTTTGGAAAGACAGGAGATGGTAAAAGCTCCCTGATAAATGCCATCCTAGGTGAGGAGGGGCTGTTACCGACAGGGACACTCAATGCTTGTACATCAGTCATCATACAAATGGAGGCTGGGGCTGAGAGAGACCAGTACACAGCAACTATTGAATTCATCTCAAAAGAGGTTTCTTACAACTGTTACATTACTACTGTCATACTGTAATGTTACAACTCACATCCTATGTTTAAAATGAATACTGAAAAATACTTACATACTGTACTTACAAAAATACATTTTCATTTGTAGGAGTGGGAAAATGAGCTAAAAAGCCTTCTAGATTTTCTAGCAGAACACCCCGAGGAAAGGGATGAAACCATCTGCAAAATGGCAGAAGACAAGATCAAAGCACTGTATGGAAAGGATGCTACTAGCAAAAGCTTTGATGAACTCATGATGCATGATCGTTCAGCAGTTATCGCAGGCCTGCTCAGGTTAACCCCTAAAACCATCTCAGAGCTTACGGTTAGTTACAGTTCTTGTAGCTGTAAATTGTAATTGTATGTGAGTTCAAGTGAGTTTATTTATAGCTTATATTTGTGAAAAATTATAGCCTAATGAGTCTAATTCTATGCTCAAACAGGCCTCAGATCTCTCTGAAGAAATCAGGCCTTATATTCAACATCATGAGTCTGATCTTGGGGGACTCTATTGGCCAATAGTGAAGATTGTGAGAATCAAAGTCCCAGATCACCAAGAGCTTCTACAGAACATTGTGCTAGTTGACCTCCCTGGAAATGGAGATTGTAATCAGACCAGAGACAAGATGTGGAAATCAGTAAGTGCGAGTCGTTTGTGCAATAAAAAACTGACAGCAGTCAGCCTTGTTGTTTGTTGTGCTCACTGTATTTGTCACAAACTGAAGGAGATACTGGATGCATGTGGAGGTTAGCGCAGAACTTATTTGAATGAGACAAATTACTTAAAGTAACTCACAGGATTCTTGTCTCAGACTTCAGAATTAGACACCATATTGACAGTACAATTCCACACCCAATCAAACAAGTGGAAAATGAGGAGTATTGATACAAAACAGAAGAAAGCCAGATTAAGCAAAAGCAGGGGCAGTTAATGATTTGATCGCCAAGGTTACTGTAACTGAGAGACAGCAGCATAAACAATCCCGACATAGAATGACCAGCAGGGGGAGAGAACCAGAATGTGACATCATTAAACAAACCATTTTTTACATTAATTTATATAAATTCATTAATAGCATATATTATTATATGGCAAAGATAGTTAATTTCTTTGTTAAAGAATTAAATATAGTTTCAATACAGTGAGAATTTATATAGGTATAGGCACCTATTTTATTTTTCATACTGAATTGATGAAGCAGGTTTGGATTATACTGAACTAGTTGTTTGTAATGAGAAATGTATTCCATTAAACCCAACAAACAACAAAAACAATATATTTTTTCCAGATGTTAAGGGAGTGCACATTTGTTTGGGTTGTGAGTGATATCAATCGAGCCGCATCTGACAAGGCAGCCTGGGAGATCCTGAAGAGCAGCATGACAGATATGGTACAGGGAGGGGCATGCACTGGCATCACTTTCATCTGTACCAAAACTGATAATATGGATCCTCAGTCTTACATGAGATCAGAAAGGTCAGTCTTTTTATCCTCAAATTTTTGTAAGTGTATGCAGTACTGAAGAGTGTGTGTCACTACCCGATGATAGTCGCTACCGGATGGTAGTCGCACATGCTCAGACACAAACGGTTTACGGCATAAGGCTCAACATCAACATATGGAGCTTGTTTAAACGCATAATGTGGGTTTATTTAACGTAATATTTAATAATGTTGTAAACGCTATAGCGGCCATATGCCATGGTTAAATTAGTCTGTGCTTTGTTGCTTTTATTTTGGTATCTGGTGGGTGTGTATGCAAGTCACGTGGGTATTGGCATCGGGAATCATGAATGAATATATGCACCTGGGCACCTGTGGTAGTATGGCGAGGGGGTGAGTAGGGAGAGCACAGTTTTTGTTGACCGCTCAATAGGCTGACTATTGGAACTTTGGTATGGATTTTATGGACTAACTAAACGCTTACTGGATGCATTTTATGTATATTTATTATCGCCACTTTGCACAGAAGCACTTGCACTTTCTATCTGCCGTCCTGTCCGATGAAGATGTTTTATCTGTCTAACAAATAAACGGAAGAAATCGAAACCTCCGAGCGGACATTGGAATTGTTGGTAGCGCGTCACCTAAGTGAATCTCCCTGGCTTAGCCTCTCGGCGACATTCAGTTGTCGCCGCAATAAACGCTTTACAGCATAAGGCTCAAAGTCAACATATGGGGCTTGTCTTAACGCATAATGTGGGTATATTTAATGTAATATATAATTATTTTGTAAACGGTTTACAGCATAAGGCTCAACGTCAACATATGGGGGTTTGTCGGCAGGGAAAACGCATGCCTAAGGAATGTGTATTGAAACCGGATATCGTCACTTTAATCCGGTCTCTGGTTGGATAAAACTTTTCAACAGAAATGGACAAGGACCTTTACTTTTTAGTTGAGAAGTTGTGTTGATCGCCTGACATGCAAACGATCGGTTTTCTTTAAATTATTATTATTTTTGTGAAGTTATACGGCTTATGTGAATAAAGCTATCTACACAACTTTTTATATGTCTACATTGACTCGGTTAGTTGTTCATGTGGTACACGTAGGTCTTAACTGAAGCTAACGCTTAGACCAACAATCCATTGGAACACATAGTAGCTAGCTAGCCTCGCTGCTAATAAGTCTAACGTTAGCATGCTGATATGAATAGACCCATTATAGTCAGGTGGCTTAATGCTCAATTGACTTGTTAACCGAACTTTTACGAAGTCATACAACTAAACACACAAGTGACTTGTTAACCTATGTCTACATTGACTCGGTTAGTTGTTCATGTGGTACACGAATGTTGCAGAGTATTGTAGGACTTAACTGAAGCTAACGCTTAGACCAACAATCCATTGGAACACATAGTAGCTAGCTAGCCTCGCTGCTAATAAGTATAACGTCAGCATGCTAATATGAATAGACCCATTATAGTCAGGTGGCTTAATGCTCAATTGACTTGTTAACCGAACTTTTACGAAGTCATACAACTAAACACAGAAGTGACTTGTTAACCGAACTTTTACGAAGCTATATGACCAAACACAAAGCTAGCACTGTTAATTCCGCTATAGCTAGCCAGGTCAATTAGCTCGCCTAAGATACTGCAATTTAAGCTAACCAATTACCTCATTTCCCCCAAAACCCATCGATTACGTGTGTTTGTGATGTGTAACATATATCCTTAATCAGTCATTCAAGTTATTAACGTTTATTTGCCGCTAGTGATTACACGACACAAGGGTAATTCAATCGCTATTAATGTTGAACTTGAACTTCAACAACGTCACACAACATTAAAAGTCAGGCATCGGCATGGTTCCTAAAGAACAAATCAAAGGTCCTTGTCCATTCCTGTTGAAAAGTTTTATCCAACCAGAGACCGGATTAAAGTGACGATATCCGGTTTCAATACACATTCCTTAGGCATGCGTTTTCCCTGCCGACAGGGTTGTCTTCACGCATTATGTGGGTATATTTAACTTCCTGTCTGTTATTCACTTTCTGAATAAAAGCATCCTTTGCCATTAGACAAAATATTGTCATGTTAATCCATTAGTAAACTGAAGAATTTACATCTGATAGGCCGATTGTCTAGGGTCTACACTTCATCTACCCACAACACCATCTCTCTCTCGTTTTTAAGGAAATTGTCATGTTTTGGTAAAACTGGCTGTCGTCGCTTTCTTCCATGATTGAAACTGGATCTGTCGTTGTGTCGCTTAGCTGTCAACAGTGTCGCAAAGTGATGCATGCGCGACTACCATCGGGTAGTGACAGTTCAGTGTACTGTTTGTTTGTTTTGTTAGGTTACTAGTAGGGCTGAACGATTAATTGCATTTGCGATAAAATCGCGATATGATAAAACCGCAACATGCCCGATTACAACGTGGTCTAAAAAACCCCAACATTATAGTACATTTTGCACACAGTGTTTAAAAAGTGCATGCCTTGTGTTTATACTTACAATGACTTTGTTTAAATTACTTAAATGCACGGTGGCAAAGCCACCGATTTGTTGTTCTTGTTTCTGTAATGAGCAGTTAAATAAAAATGTAAAATATGGGGGGGGGGGGGAATCGCAATTAGATTATTTTCCCAAATTGTTCAGCCCTAGTTATTAGGTTTAAAACAGTATGCAGAATACTACATAAATGACATATTTGATTTTCACATCCCTTAGACTGAAGGATAAAGATCTACAAATCACAGTGGACAATGTAAGTGAAAAAAGGATACAAACCGACACCACTTCATTAGATGATAGATCTATGCCAGATGAAATACAAAGTTAATTATTATTCTCCCTATTTCCCAGGAGTCCGAGAGAAAGCATAAATGCATACAGCACAGGAATAACAGGGCCAAGAATGGAGTGAGACAAACCTTTGAAGATCAGTTTCCACTTCAGGTATTTTTCTCACCAAGGAGGTGTTTTTGATAGATTTTTGTGATCATATAGCTGGCTGATTGACTGATTCTGATTTATTTCAGAAATATCACATCAGCATTTCAGTGTTTACTGTAAGTTCATGGGAGTTCTGCTCAAAGGAGCCATATCTGAAACAGGAGGACACAGGTAGAGCATCATCAGTGTTAATAGTTGTCTCTGTTGTGTGCTGTTCATCATTACCCATAAAGGTGAGCACAAACTGAGTAGATTCACTTGTCAATGTAGTCATTATAGCTAACAAACACTATGTATTTTCTTTCTTTTTTCTTTGAAAAAAAAAACGGTAGAAATACCAAAGCTGAGAGAGGTGCTGAGGAGTCTTAACCTCATTCATACCAACAGAGTGGCCTCACAGTATTTTACAAGTGCCACAGGGATCCTGTCCCTCATACAGACATCCAAAGCGGACAATGCAGAGATGGTAAGTGTCACCATTAATAAAGGTGTCCTTTTGTTGTCTGTAAATTAGTCTTATCTTGAGGAGAAACTCAGATGGTTCTGTGGTATGTGTTTCAGAATACGGACAAAGCTAAGCTGCACAGTGAGCTGAGTAAGAAGCTGGATAATGAACTGAAACGTCTAAGGGATGATCGTCTAAAGTCGTGTTACGATGAACTGGAGAAGTGCCTCTCAGATGGAGTTAACAAGGCAGAGATGAAATGTGCTGAAATAACCAAGAAAAACGTGGATGTACCAGTAAGCACTTCTACTTGGCAGATTACCAAAGTTGTTTTATGGTTTTATATGTAAAATTGTTAAAGATCTACCATGCTTTAATCCACATATATTTAATCAATGAAACATTCAATATAATTTCCTTAGCGAGGCAGAGATGGACGCGGATACCATCAGACTCTATCAGCCTTGTGCAGAAATAAAGGTTACTTCAGGTCAAAAAATGGAGAAACAAGAGACCTGAACAAGGCTTTGGCTGAGTTTATGTATGAAAGCATCAATGAAAAGTTTAATGCCTTGTTTCCGTAAGTATTGTTACAGTAGTCTGAAAAGTGTTATTCATCCAGAGCCTCCCTGTGTGACATGTGTCCAATGTAATGTGTGCAGAAATGAAGGGGAAACTAGACTGGCAGTGCGGGAGAAGGTCCGCCAATTCAGTATCTGCTCGATCAGTGTCACTAAGGGCTACAGCAACCCTGCAGCAATGTCTCACATTCTGAGGTTCTTAGAAGCTGAGGTAAGTGAGAGTGTTTACACCGCTTTATCTCTATCTTTTTGGTAAATGTATCACCAAATACTGAGGTAAAAAAAAAAACTGGCCACAATATGCTATAAGTACAGTAAAAATATCAGTACCACGTCTAATGACTATGTAGAAAGAAAAAAATTGCTAGAATGTATCAACAAAGTGTACTGAAAGTGTAAAACTAAACTTCATAAAATGATGTGATGCAAGATAGTAAGGGAAAATAAGGGAGGAAAATGGAAATCCACGCCTCTTAAAACTGTTACATGCGCGGCTCTATGCATGAACATGAAGGGGAGGCCACGCTGATTTAGATAATAATAAAACGTAAATTTATGAAATGATAAAGATTATTTTAAAGAATAAAGATTGCAAAAGTGTGGTGCATATCAGTATTATGAGGAGTAACCCAAAATGTCATGCAAAGTCAGTCTAGGGGTTCTAACAAAACAAAAGACAACGGAAAACCAAAATCCAAATGCCAGGGGGACCAGAGCAGCCTCGACTGCCGACTGGTCAGGGCTTTTGTAGCCCAGCCAACACCTGTCCCCAATCACCTGCTGCAGAGACAGAGAGATTGGGAATCTGACAGAATATCAATGAGCACGCTTAAGTTGAAGAAGGGACCGTAGAGTTGAAGTCAGGTTTCTGTAGTTTATTTCGGCGTGGAGACCCCCTCTCAGCTGGTGCTTAGAAAAAGGCCTACCTGATAGCAGAATGTGTTGGCATTTATACATTTCAGTCAGGTAGAATAATATAGGGGAGGGGGTGACCACACCCTTTAGGTGAGACAGTGGGGTGAGTGGTTCACCTATGGGGGAGGGGGGTGATACCAGGGTACAAAGAGTTTTAGCAGGAAGGAGGCTATCTGGGGGGGGGGGGGGGGTCACATGTCTTTTGTTCAAGTCTCAGTGAGACAGACAGAGTACACCTCCAAAATGAGTTGCAGATACAAAATAATGTTACACTAACTTCATGTCTTTTACAACAACAGAATATCAATATTTCTGGTTCCATCAGGAAAACAAGGGAGAGAGAACAGGCATGCCAACATCACAGGGTCAGGGTCGTAACAAAACACTTGTTATTGAGGTTCTGAATGGAAGTGTTTCTTTTTTAACTGGAATTTGCTGTTACTTTAGTAATGCTGATTAATATTTATATTAATAATGTTTTAAAAATGTACTATTGTTTGCTGAATGCAATATTTCATTGATTTCTCATGAAAATATACAGGAAGCCAAGCTGAAGCATTTGCTATATGGAGTGATTGCGCGAATAAAGAAGAAAATATATGCATCAATCACATATGCCATCAAAGGACAGATGGTTCCTGGCTACAACGGTAAGTAAGTGGAATTGTGATTAATTCAAGGAAGACTTATTTGAAGAGTTATATGTAATGCGAAATGTAATTTTGGTAATTTAAACCAAATGTTGCTTGTTTGGCTGCAGAGGCTGTAAAATGTGCTGGAACGGCATCCATGAAGAAGAAGCAGACATTACTGATAGAACACACTGAGTCAATAAAGCATATCATGTTCAACAATGCAAAGAATAGGATGCTGACTTTGTTCAGAAATCTGACGGTTAGTTAACTTTTACATCTGAAGTTCAAAAATGAAAATTCTTTAGGAAAATTGTGTTACTCAGGTGAATTGATTACTTTGAGAATATTCAAACAAAATGTTTCTGTGTCTTGAATCTTTTTTTTTCTTTGCAAGGAATGGACTAAGGACCAGTTGAGAGAGAAGCTACAGGAAGCTATGGTTCATGCACTGACTGAATCCAACTTCCCGTTTAGCATGGGTAAGTCATGATCTCTACAGATCTTCATCATTTCCCATATCCATCTGCATGAACAGTAAACTCACATTCCAAAGCCTGACTTGGACGCTCTACCCTTGACGTATTGATGCACCTCAATATGTATATTGCTTTTTATTATTTACCTATATATTATTATTTATTATTATTTAGCTGTGGCAGTTAGTGTGCACGGCAACTAAAGTTGTTTAGCTGTCTGATGCTACCTCGTCTGTCTCGTCTTTTTTGTGACAATGACAATAAAGTACTTTGAACTTGAACTTGAACTTTGAACTTACTTGGACACTGATCTTTTTAAGTGTGATCAAAATACTTTCTCAGGGGTCTGTGACACTGGGATCATTCTGCTGGCATAAATCACATGAGAAAGACGACTGACTGTGTCCTTCTTTGTTCTAGATGTCAGCACTGAAATTGAAGTGTTGAAGAGGTTATCTGCCCCAACAGCGCCAAGAATCTAACGAAGAATGGGTGTGGAAAACAGGTTTTATTGTAGTAATGCTAAATGCTTATGGTTGGGCAGGCAGTACAGAAATTACATATATACATCTTCTATAGATCATCTAGATACAGTGTGTTAAAACTAGTGATGTATGGCCAGGATGGTCTGTCTTTGTCATGAAGGTCTGTGGTTGTACTGTGTCTCAGAACTCTCTAGACCGACATAAACAACACAACATTCGTTTCAGTAAGTCTCTAAGTACTCTATGAACATCAGTCTCAGCTGTGTCTAAGCTTGAGCTGGGACAATCCCAAAAGGAATGACAGACGTCATAAGTGTTCTATCATAATCTAAGTACCAAACACAAATGCTATCAGCCAGATTATTTGATCCTAATTAGGCCTGTAGGCTGCTGGAGCCAATTCCAGTGCTCATTGGGTAAAAGGCAGGGAAACACACTGGACAGGTCGCCAGTCCATCGCAGGGCAGACACACAAACACATTCACACCTAGGGGCAATTAACTCTCTCCAGTTCACCTGACTTACGTGTCTTTGGACTGTGGGGAGTGTGGAATCCACGCAGATCCATGATTTTATTTAAATGATTTATGGAATTGTTGGGGACTTAGGGTAGTAGGCTTAATGTTTATGTTTAGGGTAAAGGCTAAATGTTTTTAGGTTTTAAGAATGTTAGGCTCTTTAAAGCACCTTGAGACAATTTGACTGTTTTGGCGCTATATAAATGGAATTAAATTGAAACATTTAAACCCAGTTTCAAGTTAATGTAGATCCCATTAGTATATAGTGTTTCCTTCATTACAAGTCAAGAATAAAGAGGCTGAAAAGTTGTCCTTTGTAGCTGATTATTACTCACTTTAGCATTACGCAATTCAAATTCAGACATGCCATTTTAGTCAATCTCTTTAATGTAATTACTGTCTATGTACCTTCTGCCTATTTAATGAAATACATATTTTATACATTTAATTCTATTTTTCACCTTTCATTTTATGCTTCATTTAACATTTCTGTGCTCAAACTTTTTTTATTTTTATTTCTCTCTCTTTCTCTTTTCCTGTTCTCTGTGGGGGGATAGGCTGCTACTGACTCCATCATGTAGTCATGTATGTCTGAGAACATATGATACAGTAGGCTAATGAGCCTCAATGTGAGGATGCGTCTGGGATTTTACTTTAATTACGTTATTTTGTTAGTTGCTTGATGGACCTTTATGGATTTCTCAAACTGCTAAATGTGTGTTTTCAGTCTTTTTTATTTTCTCTGTGAACGGTTTGAGTTGATTCTGCAGGATAACTGAATGTTCATTAATGAATGAATGAATATCACCAAATGAAAAAAAAAATGAAATGTCATTTTATTAACAAATGTTCTAGTGAATAGTTTTTGAGGGGTATAGCAGTTATTTTTCTCTCATAGTTTCTCAAGCAGGTTATAGGTATGTTTGGTATGCAGTCTGTCTGTTGCTTTCTGGGTGTTCTATGAATCTGTGCAGTTTGTCCTGGTCCATTAGGGCCTGAGTAGGGTGACATAAGTGCACATGCGCTGGTAATGAGGGGTAGTAAATCACATGGTAACCGCCGGAGCCCATGGGCCACATTTAGAGAGCTGCCTGAGTGTGGACCAAATAAAGTGAAAGTCACATTAACTGATTTGTTGCTGTGGCTTTTGTATAAATCGCTAACACTTTTAGGTCACACGTGTGAAGGGCTTCCACACAGCTCCCCGAGTCTTTACCCCAAGGAAACACTCGCACACAAACAGACACATTCACACACACATGTGGTGGTGGTCACATGAATAGAGGTATTCCATGTGTTTCCCATGAGATTTTACATTTACAAGTGGAACTCTCTCGCGCACACACACATACACACTCACACATATACAGAGATACACACACAAACGCTCTCTCTCTCTCTCACACACACACACACACACACTCACACTCACGCTCACACATATGCAGAGATACACACAAGAATCTCTCTCACACACACACATACACACTCACACATATACAGAGATACACACACAAACGCTCTCTCTCTCTCACACACACACACACTCACACATACAGTATGCAGAAAACTAAAAAAATGACATATTTGATTTTCACATCCCTTAGCCTGAAGGATAAAGATCTCCAAATCACATCCCCAATGTAAATATCATTTCTCACAGGTCAGATGAAAAGGAATAAAGGAACAGGAGGGGACAGACATGCACCAATGGCACAGAATGAAGGTAGAAGTTATCAGTGAAGATATTAGGATATTACAAAATGAGTTAAGGAGAGTGAGTTTGAGTTATATATATATTCTTTCTGTAAGACACTTGTGGTATTTGTGGAAACACAAACCTGCCAGAAGAGGGCGACATTGTGCCGTAGGTATTTTATCCCCCGTGTGAGGAGTGGTTGCACTGCACATGTGAGCAGTGGGAGGAATCAGAAGATGAAATGTGTTTGGGGAATCCCTGCTTGCATCGTGTCCAGACTCGCTAATGAATGTTGAGGGGTGTGTGTTGTTGTTGTTTTTTTGTCTGAAATCATCTGTATTGTCTTTGTTATCTTTAATTTCTAAGTATTTTGCAATTATTGTAAACCGCTGTAAATAGACACTTAATGGCATTATACATAGATACTCTAATAAATGACATAAAACATTTCATACAACTACATTATGTCTGTCAACATTTTATAAGATTACACATACTCTACAAGATACTGTATTTATTGACTAAGAGTGAAAGATGATTACATGAAGACTCTTGAAGATACTGTATTTATTGACTAAGAGTGAAAGATGATTACATGAAGACTCTTGAAGATACTGTATTTATTGACTAAGAGTGAAAGATGTTTCCATGTAGAAAAGTGAAGAAAGTCCCTATGTGATCTTGATGGTAATTAGTTTTATACCATATATTGAAGATTCAGTCTTAGGTTTGATCAGTCAGGATTCAGGTTTATTCTTATACAGTGGTGGCCAACCAAGGGAGACAAAGCCTGAACGTCCACTCATAGTTTCACCTCAGGCTCATCTGACTTGTTCCTTGGGGAACAGTCTGTTAAATACACTGACATTAAGGGGTGTCACCGTCTATTCAAATGGGCCATGCATGCAGGGTTCTTTGTCTCGACCTGGGGGGGAGGTGAGACCAATGTCGCACCTCACTTACCCAGGTCAGAGACAAAGAATATTCACCAAGCAAAGTCCACTCATGGCTAGTTAAATCCAAATATAAGTAACAATTATGACTAGGTATAATATCATTGACTTATTGACTATGGCATATTCTTATGACCTATGCTGGTCCCTTCATTCCCCCTTTTTAAGACTGTATGTCTTAAACATCAGATCATTTAACTATTTTCTTTTTCTTGAGTGAGTGGCTTTGTTCAGTCTTTGTCTCATAAATGTGGCATTCTCTCACGAGGGAATATAACAGAAGTAATACATATATGTACATGGTACCCATTCGGAAAATGCAGTTTACAAGCGGTGAGAACACAGAACAAACTTAATTACACATGTTAACTCTAAGGTAAACTAAGCTAAAATGAAAGGTTAGGATTAAACAATAGTACAGAAGATAACGGATTATGGGAGATACATTATAGTGTCACAACATTTTAAAACATTTCCTTTCTGGTTACTGAGGGGTACATGACATGGAGCATTACTTTATTGTAATGTGGGTTGACGGTAATACGGTTAAGTGTGTGTCTCTGTGTGTGTGTGTTCGTGTGTGTGACTCCAGAATGTGTGTGTCTTTGATGGTGATGGTAATCGTTCCCGATTTTTCCGTGGTCCCTTGGAGTTGATCGTCTATGATGGTTGAAGGTGTGTGTGTCTTGACACTCTGTGTATTGTGTCTTGCCTTGGTTTAAAAGCAAGGGTTGACTTTCCTTGGGAGGGGGTAGGACGTGTGTGTGTGTTTGTGCGTGTTAGTGTGTGTGTGTGTGTGTGTGTCTGTGGCGCTTGGCTTGTCTCAGTTGTTCCCCTCCATATGGGGTCATTCCACCTTCGGCAATTTCCTGATATGCTGTTTCGTCAAAGTTCTTGGGTGGGGGTGGGCTATTGTTTCAGGTGTTGCCGTGCTTCCTTGGAGTTGATCGTCTATGATGGTTGAAGGTGTGATGTTTTGTTCAAACAGTCCTGCGGGTTCCAGAGGTGTTGATCTGGGTTAATGGCTGAGGGTTCCGTGGAGTTTCCAATGGTCGTGCTCCTCCCCCTTTCGACATCATGGCGAGATGCTGCATGGGGCTGATGTCCTTCATCTGCTATTCTCCAAATTCCTAAAAAAACTGACTGTAACAAGATCTCAGACAAAGATAATACTGGATCGCATCTCCATGAGGCAGGAAGCCTGTTAGCATACTCAACACATCAGACAATAGACATTTGGTATTGGGTGTGAAAGACGGCAGACAGCTTAATCTCAGACAAAAGCAGGTTTGCTTAAATCTCACAAGAGACATCACATCATCCTGTTATCTGCAAGGTTTGGGCATTTAAAAACCACAGACCCATACTAACCAAATAAAGAACTGAGAGTGGGGATTTTGAAAGAAGTTGAATGTTTGAAAGAAATGGAATGATTGAAAGAAAGAAAACGTTTTTAAATCTCCTTCAATTCAAACAATTTCACTTAAAGACAAAGTCAGTGGTCAAATGTAGGTTAAACAGTCCTGTAAGTTCATTCGTTCATTCATATGACGGCTGGCCAGCCTACAGGCATACACACACATTCATTCGCTTGTTCAGGAGACAGGTGTGTCCATCCCTAAGAGAAAGGAATCAATCTGTTAACAGAGTTACGTTACAGTTAGTTAGTTAGTTACAAAAGTATCTCATAAAATCCATTTTTATCCAGATTCCAATGGCACTTGAATGCCAAACCATTTAAGGCATTCCTTAATTCATTAATTGCTCCTGGATCATTTGATGAAGTCAGAAATTCAGCAGCTAAACCTGTTTTGAGAAAAAAAAAACACATTCTGCAGTTATCATCTTATTAAGGTCAATTCTCTCTGAAGCTCAACTACTCCCCCTTTTGATCTACCAGCAGTCGTCTGCTGCTGTGAGATCACGTACGGTTTCCGAAAAAAAAAAAAAAAAAAAAAAAAAACATCTTATTTTCCATGTACCTTAAACCCATACACTAAGGATGCACTTTGTTCTGTTAAAAATATGCTTACAATTATTCATAATTGTAACACTTCATACAATGATTTTAGCATGGGTTAAGAAAATCAATGTGTAGGCAAAACAAAAATGTTTAAAGTCTCCACTCCTGCTATGTGGCTTTGGTGTGGTTCACTTCAGCTTAATGGGCCATCAAGGTCACAGGCGCGGCTGTGCCTGAAGTGTGAATTAAGTGGTATGCGTGAGAGCTTTCTGTAACTATTGTGTGAACAGACACAGTTTAACATTTAGCAGTCTAACATCTGACTTTATCAAAAGCATTGTGAAATCTGGACTTAAAGGAATCTTATGTCTTGAATCATGACTGGTCAAATCCAAGAACTGAATCTCCACAATCTAATGTAAATAATTTACAAATTGACCTAGAACAATTTCTAAATTCAAATATTAAAAATGCTGTAGATCCCTTTTCAAACACCCATTAATGACCACAACACTTTCTATCCTCTTGGGAACAATATCTGAGCGTGGCAGAAACTAGATTTTCACAAATGATCCAACCCACAGCTCAGACTGTGCTGAATCCGATGTCTGCTACTCTCTAAACAGAGCAGGCTCAAGAGTGTAGTTTCTCCCAAGGGAGAATTACTCAACACTCTGATGTGAATATGGAGCTGAAGGCTCACACACTCGAATTAAGCTTTAGCTTGCCCACGATGAACTTGCTAGTGCAAAGACTCAATTCCGTCTGAGAATTCCAATCTCAAGACTGTTACTACGATCTACGGCACATATTTTCCCAAGATTAAGTAAGTTTACTTACCAAAGTGTTGTGTCAACCCAGGGTGAAGAGACATCTTACAGCAAACTCGAATCAGCAAATACAAGAGCGTATCTCGGTAGGACCTCCATCTGATGGTAATTAGTTTTATACCATATATTGAAGATTCAGTCTTAGGTTTGATCAGTCAGGATTCAGGTTTATTCTTATACAGTGGTGGCCAACCAAGGGAGACAAAGCCTGAACGTCCACTCATAGTTTCACCTCAGGCTCATCTGACTTGTTCCTTGGGGAACAGTCTGTTAAATACACTGACATTAAGGGGTGTCACCGTCTATTCAAATGGGCCATGCATGCAGGGTTCTTTGTCTCGACCTGGGGGGGGAGGTGAGACCAATGTCGCACCTCACTTACCCAGGTCAGAGACAAAGAATATTCACCAAGCAAAGTCCACTCATGGCTAGTTAAATCCAAATATAAGTAACAATTATGACTAGGTATAATATCATTGACTTATTGACTATGGCATATTCTTATGACCTATGCTGGTCCCTTCAATCTAAATAGATTTTAAGATCTTCTCTGATCATCTGATGCAAGATGGTGTCTAAGGTGTCTCTCCCACTCTTCCAGTAAACCCCACAAAGGCCACAGACATGTGTGTGTGTGTGTGTGTGTGTGTGTGTGTGTGTGTGTCTCTGTGTCTGCCTCTGTGTGTGTGTGTGTGTGCCTCTGTGTCTGCCTCTGTGTGTGTGCGAGTGTGTCTTCTCTCTTTCACTCTTTCTTTCTGTCTCTCCCAGCGGCAGTGAATACCCTTCAGAGCCCATAACTCTGTAATTGACATAGTCTCACTGCAAGCAAGCAGATCCCATATTATCCTGCACTCCATGTCTGCACGGACTATTGGAGGACAGACCAACATTACTGCTGGTTGGAGTGTGAGACACACTGCGACCCACTTGTTAAAGTGTGTGAAACATACATCACATAAAAGAGAGCAGGGGTGTTCCAGCTAAGGACACTGGTTTCCAACTTAGTAGGTCACATTAGATGAGGCAGACACACGTCTCCAACTTAGCAGGTCACATTAAATAAGGCAGACACACGTCTCCAACTTAGCAGGTCACATTAAATGAGGCAGACACGTCTCCAACTTAGCAGGTCACATTAAATGAGGCAGACACACGTCTCCAACTTAGCAGGTCACATTAAGTGGGGCAGACACACGTCTCCAACTTAGCAGGTCACATTAAATGAGAAAGACACACGTCTCCAACTTAGCAGGTCACATTAAATGAGAAAGACACACGTCTCCAACTTAGCAGGTCACATTAAGTGAGGCAGACACACATCTCCAACTTAGCAGGTCACATTAAATGAGGCAGACACACGTCTCCAACTTAGCAGGTCACATTAAATGAGGCAGAAACACGTCTCCAATTTAGCAGGTCACATTAAATGAGGCAGACACACATCTCCAACTTAGCAGGTCACATTAAATGAGGCAGACACACGTCTCCAACTTAGCAGGTCACATTAAATGAGGAAGACACACGTTCACAACTTAGCAGGTCACATTAAATGAGGCAGACACACGTCTCCAACTTAGCAGGTCACATTAAATGAGGCAGACACACGTCTCCAACTTAGCTGGTCACATTAAAAGAGGCAGACACACGTCTCCAAGGACTTGCAGCACTGGCCCTTACATGGCTCAAGAAGAGGCCAGAACTGACTTCATAGGCACAGCTCTAGGGGGCGCTGAAGAGCCATAAAAGTAGAAACAGACCACACAGACATACACACAAACACACACACTCACACACTCTGGCTCTCTCTCACGCACACACACACACTCACATAATATAAGAACTGTAAAAACACAGACGATGTTGATATATTAAACAGTTCTCAATATCCTTACAAAATAAAACAGGGTGGGGACAATTCAGCCTTAAACGAGGTCACACACACTCACTCACTCACACTCACACACACACACACACACACACACACACACACACACACACACACACACAGATGGGTGTTAATATTCAACAGTAAGACGGTAGATATGGCAAATGAAATGGTGGAAAGTGGAGTTGTGGTCGAAGGTGTGTTTACCCCTGTGCTCCCTTTATCAGCCCCTTCTAAAAAAATATTTTGTATAATTTCCCGTCTTTTATTAAGGATGATGTTCTTGCTCAAGCTTTATCTCGCTATGGCAAAATGGTGTCATCTATAAAGAAAATCTCGATGGAGGGTAAATCCCCATTATTGAAACATGTAGTGTCCTTCAGGCGCTTTGTTTATATGGTATTAAAGGACAATAATGAGTGGATTTGACTCTGAATGTGAAGGTTGAGGATTTTAATCATAATGTCTTTGCCACAACAAACATGATCAAATGAGGCCAAAACTGGTCATCCTGATACGAGAAAATAACGCTAACGCCGGTAACTCTAACAATTCCAATAAGGATCACGAGAAGCCCGAGGAGGGGCAGTCCGCCAGTTGTGAGATACCCACTAGTGGAGAGGGTGCAGGGGCGGACGAGGATCAGGCACCGAGAGAGGGAGCAGGAGAACCCTCTTACGCAGAGACACCTGAGGTTAGACCCTCTGACCTGGTCAGCAGTGAAAGAATAACTAAAAGCTCCAGATCTGGCTTACAATAATGGAAATGACGATCACATTGAGAATTTGACGGTGAAAAAAAGTGCTTTAGCTGATCTGCTGGGTACTAAAGTGAATGGTGTTCTTGTCCGATCACGATTTCAGAATGTGGATCAAATGGATTTACCAACAACATTTTTCTTCAGTCTGGAAAAGAAAAATGGCCAGAAAAGATTTATTAATTCTCTGCGTTCAGAATCTGGAGTCCTATTATCAGATGCTTCTGAAATTTGGAACAGGGCAGTTCATTTTTATAAAGACCTATACAGGAGAAAGATAAATAATGAACGGGTTAATGAGAATGTGTTTTTAGATAACTTGCCTCAGGTTTCAACTGAATCTTTGGCCAAGCTTGACACCGCTGTGCCGGAGGTGGGACAAGACTTGCTGGCAGTACTTAATGACAGTGTAGCCGGAGGGCGTCTGCCAGTGAGTTGTCACAGAGCAGTCCTCACTCTCCTATCCCAAAAAGGTGACCTCACCGACATAAAGAGCAGGACACCCGTATCACTCCTGTGTAGTGATAACAAGATTGTATCTAAAGTACTGTCCAAAAGGCTGAGTAAAGTGATGGAGCAGGTTATCCATTCAGACCAGACTTAGTGTGTACCCAGTAGATCAATTGTGTCAATGTATCATTGATTCGTGATGTCATTGACGTCTCAAGGCTGTTAAAGCTTGATGTGGGCTTGATATCATTAGACTTAGAGAAGGCCTTTGATCGAGTAGAGCATTTGTATTTGTGGGATGTTTCAGTTGCTTTTGGTTTTGGCAAAGGTTTTATCAACATGATCAGAGTTCTGTACAGCAATGTACCAGACACACACACACACACACACACACACACACACACACACACACACTACCACTGTGCTGCTGAGTGAGGGAAACAGACAGACCGTAAAATGAGAGATGAGGGAAAAGAGCAAAAGATGAAGAGAAGACAGATAAGGAGGAGAAAGGACAGACATTGTGTGAAAAAAGGGAGTGAGCAAGCTCACAGCATTTCTGTTCTTAAAGACCTCACCTGCACTGAAAACAAGAACCACTTCATGCCTTGGAAAAACCCCACCCAGCCCACAGCCCACACCTTGGCCTCACAGCGCACCAGGAACTCTTGCAAGTACATTACAGAGTATTCTCAGAGAGAGAGAGAGAGAGAGAAGAGAGAGAGAGAGAGAGGCTCACAGCATTTCTCTTCTTAAAGACCTCACCTGCTTATGAAAAACCCCACCCAGCAGTACAATTGTGGTGTGAGCATAGGTATTTCCTCTACCTTAAACCAGTCCTTCAGCTTTCAATGAGCACATCATTTCCAGACCTCAGCCATCACAGAGAAGTAAACACAACAGGGCCCACACCTTGGCCACACAAGTACATTACAGAGTGTTCTCCCAGAGAGAGAGAGAGAGAGAGAGAGAGAGAGAGAGAGAGAGAGAGAGAGACAAACAAATATATTCCAGCTCCTCAAGTCTTTAGATCTCTGCCCTCTGCTACAGGGCCTATCGGAGTTGAGAAGGGGCCAAAAACAACAGGAGACAGAAGACTCACACACACACACACACACTCACACACCTCATCCCAATACCTGAGCATGCAAGTGAGGAGGAGATTGGAAGAGAGTGGGATGATGAGATGGAAAATAAAGATGTAGAGATGGAGAGCGCAAGAGATAGACACAGAGATGAGAGAGATGAAGTGACAGAAAGACAGACAGATGAGGAGAGATCAAGGACTGAGAGAGAGAGAGAGATTAAGGACAGAGAGAGAGAGAGCGAAGGAAAGAGAGGAAGAGAAAGGAAGCACTGGGACAAACTAAACGCAGACATCCTGCTCTGCTGGCCTCTCCTCCAGCCCTGAGTCATGTCTTATACTCACCACTGCAGTTACCCAGTATCCCCCCCTCTCTCTCTCCCTGGCCCTCTGACTCTCTTTCTCTCCCTCCATCTCTCTCTCTCTTTCCGTCTCTCTCCCTCTGTCTCTCTCTCTGTCTCTCCCTTTCCCTCCGTCTCTCTCTCTCCCCATCTCTCTCCCTCTCCATCGCTCTATCAAATTCAAATTCAAATTCAAAAGAAGCTTTATTGACATGACCATTATGTTCTACAGTATGGCCAAAGCATTTGGGTTGGGTGTATAAGTGATTATATAAACAATAGATATATCTATACACAAGGTACATCAGAAGGGGAAAGGGAGAGGTGGGAACAATAATAAAAATACATAATACCCCTGCAGAGACTGCTTTATCACATTAATGTGCGTTTTGTTTATTAATACATTGTATGTATATGAGAGCAATCTGTTAGGTATTCTTGAATATTCTTTTAAACAAAGTATGTGTGCAAATGTGGTTTGAAGACACATGGGCAATGGATGCGATAAATTGTGGCAGTTCAACAGAGTGGATAGTGAGCACACATAACAAAGCCAACAAGTTGAGCTTAACCCTTAGCTGGTTAATGACAGGGACAGTAAGATTTATTTTGTGCGAGAGGAGCAGAAAAGTGGACACTAGGTACAAACAGTACTGGAAAATAAGCAAAGCGCGGGATTGGAGATTGCTGGCTGATGTCGGTAGCTCTTCTACAGACGACTGGTTTACGCTCAATGACATGCTAAATTTAAGTTTCTTTTCCTGGGAACTTGAGCGGGAGGGGTTGCTGGTAGATCTGGTTTAAGATCTCAAGTTTGGAATGTTTGGAATGTAGAATTAATTTACATATCAGTTAATACCTGATGCCTTAGCCTGAGTAATTCATTTCGTCGTCACCTGAACAAGGTGAACTTTAATGCGTTTGGATGTTCCAAAGCAAACGTTCTAACAGACAAATTCTAATTCAGAGCTACATTGAACATAAGCAGAAGAAGCAGTATTGAACAACCGCCAAACAGTAAGTTATTCACTCCATCCAGTATTTCGTACTTTCGTGCGCATAAAATAGAGGAAAAAAAGACTTAATGTTAAATTGCAACTTTTCCCCCTGCTTGTTCTTCCCTCCTGGTGGTGGTGTAAAGTTACGCATAGTCTGGCTCAACCACTGCCACTGCTTGTCCCAGTCCTTTGATGTCAGGTGGATAAATATGTCAACTTTTACGGATTTATTGCAGAAATGATGGATTTCACCCATTTAAATTGCTTACGGAAATATACATGAAATTATAGGGAGTGATTGACGCTGTTGGTATATGACACCCCCTTTATGCCACAAAAGCGATTCAGGCCTTATAAATTATACATTTTCTAAAAGCTGATGTAATGAGGATTTCATTTTATCCCTTTATTAAGGGTGCAGCACAAGACTTTGCATTTTACCCGGTTTCGAATGCACCCTTTGTTTCCTAACTACACTTTAATATCATGAAATACACATCATATAGGCCCATAGTGTATGACCCGGTTGTCTCAGTTGGAGGAAGAGAGCCATGAAATGAAGTACACAAATTGAGTCTTAATCCCAGTGGTTTAGATTCATTTTGAATTAAGAGTATACTTTAATCTTGAAAATGGTTTAATCTTCTGCAGTGAGGCTGTTGTTGCTGGGGAAGAATGAACTGGACAATGGCCGAGTGGGAAACCTCATCCTTGGAAGAGATGCATTTCAGACTGAAGGCTTTGTGGTTTCTGAAGAATATGTAAGTGAGAGAGTCAAAGGACAGGTGGAGGGAAGACCCATCACAGTCATTAACAGTCCTGACCTGTTTCATCCCCAACGCACACAACATGAGCTCTCGGTGGCAGTGAAAGAGTGTGTGTCCCTGTCTGCTCCAGGGCCTCATGTGATTCTACTGGTGCTGCAGCCTGACAACTTCTCAGAGGAAGACAGGGACAAAGTGAAAGACATACTGAACTTGTTTAGCCATGAGGCCATGAACTATACCATGGTACTAACTACTGTTAGAAGTGCCCAACATGGCTCTACATCTGACGCTGGTGAAAGAGAAGACCCTTTAGGCCTGATCATAGAGGAGTGTAAGATGAGGCATCAAGAATTTGATAAGAAATACAGAATCAATCAGTTCCTTGAACTCTTTAAGAAGATAGACAAGATGATGGAGGAGAATGGGGGAAGACATCTCACCTGTGAGGAAATTGGGGTGATACCAGGGGGCTCATTACTTCCAAAGAGCAAACAGAAAGCAAAAAGAGGAAGAGAGAGTGATTCTCACGAAGAGCAAGAATGGAAGAAGAAGAGAACAGGAGGTAGGAACCTGTGATAAATAATGTATGAACCTATAACCATCGTTTCATGGTTAATACTGTGTTACATCTATCTGCTCCACAAATTAAATGATGGTGATGAATAATAAAACAGGAATTCTTCAATAGTTAGTTCAATAGCTGAATGATAACGATAATGATAAGATCAGCCCGATGGTTTGGTAGAATGTTTTGGTTTTGCACACATCCAACAGCAGTATGACTTTAATCATTCTCATCCAAGTCTTAGATTAAAGGATTAGTCAAACCTGTCTGGATACTGTGGTCAGACATGGACTTTCACATTTACTCTCAGTACAGGTAATTGCCAAAGAACAAATATTGTTTATGGTTTTATGGTCTTTTCATTTCTAGAGATTGCAGCCATACAGCATGCACAAGAAGTCATGGCACAGGTTCAGCACAAGTTTGAGGAGAAAATTAAGACCCATGCCAAGACCAACACAGAATTCATCAAGTTCATCAGGTACATTGCCTGTTTCAGTAAAATAGCTAAATAGTTTTCCTGAATCTGCTGTTAATTAGAACAAACTATCTATCTATCTATCTATCTATCTATCTATGAATGACTTGTTTGTTTGTTGTGTCCAGGGACATAATGACAGATCTGCTAAAGAAAACGATACAGAAAACCACTATCGGTGTGTTTGGAAAGACAGGAGATGGTAAAAGCTCCCTGATAAATGCCATCCTAGGTGAGGAGGAGCTGTTACCGACAGGGACACTCAATGCTTGTACATCAGTCATCATACAAATGGAGGCTGGGGCTGAGAGAGACGAGTACACAGCAACTATTGAATTCATCTCAAAAGAGGTTTCTTACAACTGTTACATTACTACTGTCATACTGAAATGTTACAACTCACATCCTGTGTTTGAAATGCATACTGAAAAATACTTCATGTTCATTTGTAGGAGTGGAAAAATGAGCTAAAAAGCCTTGTAGGTTTTCTAGCAGAACACCCCGAGGAAAGGGATGAAACCATCTGCAAAATGGCAGAAGACAAGATCAAAGCACTGTATGGAAAGGATGCAACTAGCAAAAGCTTTGATGAACTCATGAAGGATGATCGTTCAGCAGTTATTGCAGGCCTGCTCAGGTTAACCCCTAAAACCATCTCAAAGCTTACGGTTAGTTACAGTTCTTGTAGCTGTAAATTGTAATTGTATGTGAGTTCAAGTGAGTTTATCTATAGCTCATATTTGTGAAAAATGATAGCCTAATAACATGCATTCCATGCTCAAACAGGCCTCAGATCTCTCTGAAGAAATCAGGCCTTATATTCTACATCATGAGTCTGATCTTGGTGGACTCTATTGGCCAGTAGTAAAGATCGTGAGAATCAAAGTCCCAGATCACCAAGAGCTTCTACAGAACACCGTGCTAGTTGACCTCCCTGGAAATGGAGACTGTAATCAAACCAGAGACGAGATGTGGAAATCAGTAAGTGCTCACTGTATTTGTCATAAACTGAGGGAGATTCTGGATGCATGTGCAGGTTAGCGCAGAACTTATTTGAATGAAACAAATTACTTAAAGGAACTCACAGGATTATTGTCTCAGAACTCAGGATTAGACACCATATTGACAGTACAATTCCACACCCAATCAAACAAGTGGAAAATGAGGAGTATTGATACAAAACAGAAGAAAGCCAGATTAAGCAAAAGCAGGTGCAGTTAATGATTTGATCGCCAAGGTTACTGTAACTGAGAGACAGAATCATAAACAATCCCGACATAGAATGACCAGCAGGGGGAGAGAACCAGAATGTGACATCATTAAACAAACCATTTTTTACATTAATATATATTAATTAATTAATAGCATATATTATTATATG
Organism: Clupea harengus; assembly: GCF_900700415.2. NCBI lineage: Eukaryota > Metazoa > Chordata > Actinopteri > Clupeiformes > Clupeidae > Clupea > Clupea harengus. Next base: position 24,179,922 of record NC_045170.1, on the reverse strand, counting down.
GCAAAGATGGTTCATTTCTTTTTTAAAGAATTAAATATAGTTTATAGTTTCAATACAGTGAGAATTCATATAGGTATAGACACCTATTTTATTTTTCATTCTGAATCGATGAAACAGGTTTGGATTATACTGAAGTAGTTGTTTGTTATGAGAAATGTATTCCATTAAACCAAACAAACAACTTTTTTCCAGATGTTAAGGGAGTGCACATTTGTTTGGGTTGTGAGTGATATCAATCGAGCCGCATCTGACAAGGCAGCCTGGGAGATCCTGAAGAGCAGCATGACAGATATGGTACAGGGAGGGGCATGCACTGGCATTACTTTCATCTGTACCAAAACTGATAATATGGGTCCTCAGTCTTACATGAGATCAGAAAGGTCAGTCTTTTTGGGTATGCAGTACTGAAGAGTGTGTGTCAATACCTGATGATAGTCGCTACCGGATGGTAGTCGCGCATGCGCAGACACAAACGGTTTACGGCATAAGGCTCAACATCAACATATGGGGCTTGTTTTAACGCATAATGTGGGTTTATTTAACATAATATTTAATAATGTTGTAAACAATCGGCCTACTGGATGTAAATCTAGAATTTTTGATTGGTTAAGATTAGTTACCAGGCAGGAACAGAAAACACCATTGGCTAATACCAGGACCTTTACTTTTTCGCTAAGCTACAATGTCGTTTGCCTGACTTTTAATGTGGTGTCACGTTTAACGCTGCTGTTCAACATTAAGAGCAACTGAATTACACTTGTGTTAGGTGTAATCTGTAGCTGAATAACATAAACGTCAATAACGTGAGTGATTGATAAAGGATATATGTTACCCATCACAAACACACATAATAGATGGGTTTTTTGTGTGAATCTTATTTAATTGGCTAGCTGAAATTACAGTATCTTACGTGAGCTAACTACCTATCGTAATGGTGTTAATTATCGGACGGCGTGTGTTATCGGCAAACGTTCACGTTTAATTTACATCCAGTAGACCGATTGTCTAGGGTCTATGCTTCGTCTACCCACAACACCATCTCTCTCGTTTTTAAGGAAATTGTCATGTTTTGGTAAAACTGGCTGACGTCGCTTTCTTCCATGATTGGAACTGGCTCTGTCGCTGTGACGCATGCGCGGCTTAGCTGTCGACAGTGTCGCAAAGTGATGCACGCGCGACTACCATTGGGTAGTGACAGTGTGTTCAGTGTACTGTTTGTTTGTTTTGTTAGGTTACTAGTAGGGCTGAATGATTCATTGCATTTGCGATAAAATCGCGATATGATAAAACGTGATTTACTAACCGCAACATGCGCGATTACAACGTGGTCTAAAAAAAAAACTGTTTAAAAAGTGCATGCCTTGTTTATACTTACAATGACTTTGTTTAAATTACTTAAATGCACAGTGGCAAAGCCACCGATTTGTTGTTCTTGTTTCTGTAATGAGCAGTTAAATAAAAATGTAAAATGTGGGAAAGAATATTTTACACTAAATGTATCTAATATTGTGTTGGTCATATTTAAATCATTCATTACGTTTTGTTGGGAAAAAAAGAGGATCAAATTAAAAAATCGCATACTAAATCGCAATCGCAATATTGGCGGAAAAATCGCAATTAGATTATTTTCCCAAATCGTTCAGCCCTAGTTACTAAGTTTAAAACAGTATACAGAATACTACAAAAACGACATATTTGATTTTCACATCCCTTAGACTGAAGGATAAAGATCTACAAATCACAGCGGACAATGTAAGTGAAAAAAGGATACAAACCGACACCGCTTCATTAGATGATAGATCTTTGTTAGATGAAATACAAAGTGAATTATTATTCTCCCTATTTCCCAGGAGTCTGAGAGAAAGCATAAATGCATACGGCACAGGAACAACAGGGCCAAGAATGGAGTGAGACAAACCTTTGAAGATCAGTTTCCACCCCAGGTATTTTTCTCACCCAGGAGGTGTTTATGATAGATTTTTGTGATCATATAGCTGGCTGATTGACTGATTCTGATTTTTTTCAGAAATATCAAATCAGCATTTCAGTGTTTACTGTAAGTTCATGGGAGTTCTGCTCAGATACGCCATATATGAAACCGGAGGACACAGGTAGAGCATCATCAGTATTAGTAGTTGTCTCTTTTTTCCCATTAGAGGAGTGTGTGCTGTTCATCATCACCCATAAAGGGAGATTGTTTATTTCATGAAGTGAGCACAAACTGAGCAGATTCACTTGTCAATGTAGTCATTATAGCTAACAAAGACACTATGGGCCTCATTTACTAACACGATTGCGCCTGTTTCAGGCGTAAAATAGCGGGTAAAAACCTAAAACCGTATTTATCAAAGGTGGCGCACTTTAGATTACCGCTGCTGGGAGTGTATAAGGGAAAGTGGGTGTTCGTCGCAGAGAGATGGGAGGAGATGCGTAAAGTGCGCCTAATTATGTACACTATTAGTAACGAAACAAGAGGTGTTTCAGCATGACATATCAGCTGCTAAATGAAAACTATGTGCCTGCGAGAAATTTGAAAAATACGAACAGTTGAAAAGTTGAATTTCCCAAAATCAGCTCACCAATAAAAGACAGTCTTGAATTCAAAGTGATCACAACTTTTAATGTGGACGGAAGGGCTAAACGGAGAAATATTTATGAGTTTCTATATTTACCTGGGTTAGTTTGCTGTAACCTCGTGAACCAAAATCTCTAATTACAATTTTAGCTCATCATCCATGGTGGAACACGTAGGCTCTTTCTTCCCTATTTTAGCGGAGCGCTAAATAACACTAATGGGCGGTGTTAGGCGCAGATGACGCGACGATGTTCTTGTTTGATAAATAGGATGCAAAATACTGTGCGTTATTTGCGGTTTGGCAAAGGCGCAGATTAAGCTGCGGTCGCAATGTTAGTAAATGAGGCCCTATGTATTTTCTTTCCAAAGAAATACCAAAGCTGAGAGAGGTGCTGAGGAGTCTTAACCTCAATCATACCAACAAAGTGGCCTCACAGTATTTTACAAGTGCCACAGGGATCCTGTCCCTCATACAAACATCCAAAGATAACAATGCGGAGATGGTAAGTGTCACCATTAATGAAGGTGTCCTTGTGTTGTCTATAAATTAGTCTTAAGTTGAGGAGAAACTCAGATTGTTATGTGGTATGTGTTTCAGAATACGGACAAAGCTAAGCTGCACAGTGAGCTGAGTAAGAAGCTGGAGGATGAACTGAAATGTCTAAGGGATGATCGTTTAAAGTCATGTTACGATGAACTGGAGAAGTGCCTCTCAGATGGAGTTAACAAGGCAGAGATGAAATGTGCTGAAATAACCAAGAAAAACGTGGATGTACCAGTAAGCACTACTACTTGGCAGATTACCAAAGTTATTTTATGGTATTATATGTAAAATTGTTACAGATCTACCATGCTTTAATCCACATACATTTAATAAATGAAACATTCAATATCCTTTTCTTAGCGAGGCAGAGATGGACGTGGATACCATCAGACTCTATCAGCGTTGTGCAGAAACAAAGGTTACTTCAGGTCCAATAATGGAGAAACAACAGACCTGAACAAGGCTTTGGCTGAATTTATGTATGAAAGCATCAATGAAAAGTTTAATGCCTTGTTTCCGTAAGTATTGTTACAGTAGTCTGAAAAGTGTGATTCATCCAGAGCCTCCCTGTGTGACGTGTCCAATGTAATGTGTGCAGAAATGAAGGGGAAACTAGACTGTCAGTGCGGAAGAAGGTCCGCCAATTCAGTATCTGCTCGATCAGTGTCACTGAGGGCTACAGCAACCCTGCAGCAATGACTCACATTCTGAGGTTCCTAAAAGCTGAGGTAAGTGAGAGTGTTTACCGCGCTCTATCTCTATCTTTTTGGTAAATATATCACCAAATACTGAAGTTAAAAATAAAAACTGGCCACAATATGCTATAAGTACAGTACAAATATCAGTACCACGTCTAATGGCTATGGGGGAAAAAACACACTTCATTTTTTGTTTGTAAAATGAATTTTCCTATTACGTGTTCCACATTTGACTAATGTGGTGAAACAATGAGCATTCCATGAATCCATTTAACTTCAGTGAGGTTGCCATGTATGTTCAGTGTTGCTCCTCTCTAAGGCCTTATTGCCTCAGTTGGCCTTCTCGTACTTTTTTATTGGTACTCTCCAGTACTTGCACAAACCTAGACTTTTACTCCAAGACAAGGAGTGCATAACGATGCTTTATGTTGTCATTTTGCTAGAATGTATCAACAAAATGTACTGAAAGTGTAAAACTAAACTTCATAAATTGATGTGATGCAAGATAGTAAGGGAAAATAAGGGGGGGGGAGTGGAAATCCATGGCTCTATGCATGAAGATGAAGGGGAGGCCACGCTGATGTAGATAAAAATAAAAAGTACATTTATGGAATGATGAAGATTATTTTAAAGAATAAAGAATGCAAAAGTGTGGTGCATATCAGTATTATAAGGAGTAACCGAAAATGTCATGCAAGGTCAGTCTAGGGCAGGGGTCCGGATAGGCGGACCGCGGTCCGGATCCAGACCCAGATGCAATCAAATTTGGACCGAAGCCAAAATCAACATTCTAATTTAATCATGATCCAACGGTATCTTTTTCTCAGCAAACGAAAATCATGGCGTGCTTTGAACCCGACAAAAAAATTGATTCCGGCAGAAGAACGAAACATTGAATAGTCGGGAGGTGAACGATTCGTTCATCTGCCGGATACGGATCTTTGGATCAATGTTTCGTTCTTCTGCCGGATACGGATCTTCCGATCAATGTTTCGTTCTTCTGCCAACCAAGTCTTTTGGATCAATGAATCGTTCATCTGCCGTATACGGATCTTTGGATCATTTTCCACGTGACCTGCATAGGCTCAGTACTGGTAGCTAGAGGAAACAGAAATGATTCGTTCATTTCCCGACACGGTCTTCGGATACGGATCTTTGGATCATTTTCCACGTGACCTGCATTCAACGAATCATTTCTGTTTCCTTGGCTGAGCCTATGCAAGTCCCGATGCGCGGCCACGAGAAAATGAACAAATCTTTTTTTGAGAGGACTCGTTACTCTCGAGTCCTTGTAAAGATTCGTTCAAAATGAACAAATCATTCACGAACGACACATCACTAGTCAATCAGCCCAGTAGATGGTCAGATTGTGAGATTGTTCCTCCTCTCTCCCCTGTCACTGCCGCTATGATACAGGATATGTAAAGAGATTGACCTCATTCTCGAACGCAGTTAAGATCTGTATATAATATTTCAAGCTAGCTAATAACCCACAAGGATTCTTCATTGTTATTCTTTATTCCGTCTCTGGCGAGAGACTCTGGGGAGGTATCTATCTAGCATAGCTAGCTAGCTAGCTAGGATGGTGACAATCTAGAGCAGTTGTTATCAAAGGGTGGTCCGCCAGTGCCCCGTAATGGTCCGCGACAGCCAAAAGTAAATTATTGCGACATTTCTAACATACAACTCAGAACGAAGAGAACACAGTAGTAGTAGTCAGTAGTAGCCTAATATATTAAAGAGTTGCCTAATCTATTAACTTGTTAGTTCAGATACGCCCCCTAGCTGTCGCGCGGGCGGGCTGATAACATCTTAATTACGTGCATGTAGCCACAAAAATAAAAAACATTTTACCATAAAAAAACTTTTATCTGAAAAAGCACTAATACTGCCACAATCACACGTAATATCAAATGCCTGTGTTCAGCAGGTCATTAGAAAACGACCAAAAGAAAAACGTGGTGTGCCCCCTGCTGTGCCCCACCCCCTGACGCCTCCTCAAACTAATCCTCCATTTAAACATGCTATCTTTGCCAAAATGTCTTGTTTTCTGCCATGAAAAAATCGTTATCTATCCAAACAACTAAATGATGACACTGAATAGTTTAACTGAGGATATTATTGTGGTTTATTTATGTACTCACATCACAGCACAAAACATGCCTCCATTTCCCATATCATATGATCTCAATCTTCTCAAGCTCCTCATGGCCATGACAAATATATTTTTTTTTAAAACATACCTGAATAATCAAAGCCATATATCTCTTCTACGAAACTGTGTAGTTTTTATTGGCCACAGTACATTTTATTCCTTGTTCTACCGTAATTTTCATGTCTAGTGCCCACAAACCAACCACTTCCTGTAACAGACGACCGCATTCAAAAGGCCTGTTTCTCCAATCCAGTTACTATAAACTGATTGACACCTATTCTATCCAATAGTACTCATTCTCATGTTTACAATGGTATGCCCATTGCCTGTCTTTGGATAATATTACGGTGTGATTGGTCCACGCGTAACCGAAGGTTCTCTGGTGCGCTTTCCATGCGCCAGAGCAGTCATTCCAACCACAGGCTTTGCGCATTCAACACAACACGTGGAGTTCGCCTATGGACACAATTGGAACAGCTGGATTGTGTCCTAGACATGACATGTAAGTATCTATATCTGCATTTATGTTTTCAGACACGCATAATACTATTAGTATGCACTTTGGTATGTTCTCACAATATTGGCTTGCCTATGTATTTGTCTGGCAAATTAGCCAGCCTGCTAGCATGCTCGCTAAAGTTAGCTACATGGTATTTTTGCTGTGTTGTGTGCTCGTAATGTAAACTATGTAAATACATATCTGTATGTATGGTTTCACACACGCATAATACTATTGGTATGCATTTTTGTACGTTTCCAAATTATTGGCTTACCTATGTATTTGTCTGGCATATTAGCAAGCCTGCTAGCAAGTTCGCTAACGTTAGCTACATGCTATTTTTGCTGTGTTGTGTCCTCCTGATGTAAACTATACATGTATCTGCATGTATTCGTTCACACACGCATAATACTATTAGCATACATTTTGGTATGTATGGCATGTTATATTTCTCCTGTTGTGTACTCTCTATGTCTGCATCTTTCTTGTTTTTAGTTGCATATTGTGTTTGGTTATTTTACAATGTCTTTATTTTTTTTGCTGGATTGCTGAGTTGTTTGTGTAACATTTGCCAATTGATTTATTTTTTCCAGAGAGATGTCCCTGCAGGAGATGCATCTGTCCGCTCCCCACTCATTTCATCTCATCTGAACAGAACTCATCTCATCTTATCCCTCCACACCCACACCCCACTACACCACCTCCACACACCACCACCTCCACACTACACCACCTCCACACACCACCACCACACACCACTACACCACCTCCACACGCCTCCACACACCACTACCACACGCCACTACACCACCTCCACACCCCACTACACACCTCCACACGCCACTACACACCCTCCACACCCCACTACACGCCTCCACACCCCACTACACCACCTCCACACACTACTACACCACCTCCACACACCACTACACCACCTCCACACACCACTACACCACCTCCACACCCCACTACAACACCTACACCACCTCCACACACCACTACACACCTCCACACACCACTACACCACCTCCACACCCCACTACACCACCTCCACACGCCTCCACACACCACCACACACCTCCACACACCATACACACCTCCATACACCACTACACCACCTCCACACGCCTCCACACACCTCCACACACCTCCACACACCACTACACCCCTCCACACACCACTACACACCCTCCACACCCCACTACACACCTCCACACACCACTACACCACCTCCACACCCCACTACACCACCTCCACACCCCACTACAACACCTCCACACGCCTCCACACACCACTACACCACCTCCACACGCCTCCACACACCACTACACCACCTCCACACACCACTACACCACCTCCACACCCCACCACAACACCTCCACACACCACTACACCACCTCCACACCCCACTACACCACCTCCACACACCACTACACCACCTCCACACACCACTACACCACCTCCACACACCACTACACACCTCCACACACCACTACACCACCTCCACACACCACTACACACCTCCACACACCACTACACACCTCCACACACCACTACACCACCTCCACACACCACTACACACCTCCACACACCCCTACACCACCTCCACACCCCACCACACACCTCCACACACACCACTACACCACCTCCACACCCCACCACACACCACCACAAAACATACATGATGTACTTTTGAGTACAAAACCACAAAACATACATGATGTACTTTTATATGGATCTGGATAGGTTTTTGGGTATATTTTGGAGAGGCTATAGACCATCATATGTGTTGTCACAATAAATTACAATATATTACACTGAAATTAATTCAGAATGGTTTGCTGTAGTGCAGAAGGCAAGAAAAAAGTATGAATTCTTGATGTACAGTGACAGGTACTGGATTTTGTATTTGGTGAGGTTGGAGAGGTTATGAGACACTTGGAGACGTCTAAAGGTATCATATGGAAACTGATGTGTAACACTTGTAAACTTTTGTCTATCTGCTTCAAATTTTTTACACACACTGTCAAGATGTTGTTGCATCAGGAAATGTAAATGTTAGTTTCCTATGACATTCAAAACCCAGTTCTACACTGAAACATAAAAAAAAACACTAGGCGTTTTATGTTTTTTTCTGACAAAAATGTTGGTTTTGCTGCTCTGAAATGTAAACTAAAATGACATAATAAAACACTTTAACTGATTGCATTTGATGGGCCAAGTGTCTTCTTTAATTTAAGCCATGAATGGTTATTATGCAATGTTTAGAACCATAGATATTCAAGTTTTAAATGGGACAGTGCAATATAGGTGGAAATTGTCAAAAATACCCTTCTGAATTAACAGGTTAACAAGGTCATGGATTGGTGGCTTAAGACAGGGACAATGAAAAGAAAATTAAATGAGAAAGCCTGACACAGACAAAAGGTGCAACGACAAGATGCCGCATTGGGCATCATCCCGCCGCGGAGCTGCATTCAAACAGCGTTTTTTTCTCCCGCTGCGGAGACAGCAAGATGATAACTATATTCTGTGCTGTGTGACGTTGGATAATGACAACTCTTAATTATGTAAAGCTGACTACTAGTTTGTAACTTAACCAAGTCACGCATGGAGCAGGGTTTCAGATGCTGTGCCTAGCGCATGGTCATATCTATAACTAGCCTACCGGTACGTAAAAATGGATAGCCCACCCGCGAAAATCATGTGCTGCTTGTCGGGGTCCGGAACAGTGACGGTCAAAATCCAAAAACATAACTCCAACAAAAACGTTCAAACTACCGTATGCACAAACGGTTATGTGGTCTGGCCTTATTTGTGTGAAAGGTGACACTTTTTTTGTGGTTTAAACCTGGGCATAAAAGGTGTGATGGCCAGGCGGAGGCACTGATGTAAGTGTTCATTGGGTGTGCTCCTGTATTTGTTTTTCACCATATTCATGGTTGAAAAGGCAGACTCACAACAGTATCTCTATCCTAAACTGTTGTGTTATACTGCATATTTTCAGTTTAAGTACATTGAGAGCAACTAAACCCAGAAAAAATTCCTTGTATATGAAAATGTACTTGGCCAATAAACATGATTCTGATTCTGATTCTGATATATGTTGAGGTATGCACGCTCTTGTTGTGTGGCTGATCTAACTATTACACTGCATGTTGCTTGGTATGATTGCAGATGGTTTATTTTTCTGCCCCTTACCTCAGAGTTCTGCGGGTATTTTTGTTCGAAGTGTGCATGCTTTGTTTCATAGTGACGTTTCACGTTACCACTTTTGACAAGGCCAACCGTCTCGTTACAGATTAAACACATCGGTTTTGTGCTCCCCACAGGCAGCACAAATGCATACTTGTCAGTCCAGTCTGTCTTAAATTCGCGATTTTTGGAATCAACTTTTCTCTTTTTGTCGGGTTTAAAGCACGCCATGATTTTCGTTCGCTGAGAAAAAAATACCGTTCACATATCTATCTGCCGGCATTGTTGCCATTGACACACACAACCTGCGTGACCCACAGAGCTCGCGGCCAACATTGAGTAAGTGAGTGAGTTGTCATAGTGATGTTGTTATATTACAGCTCCTGATTGGACCTCTGGATTGGACACGGAAGATAGAAACCACATCGAGTAGGAAAAAAATATATAGCGCGAAATCACGCACCAATGAAACTTGATCGCTTGATCATGATTAAATTAGAATTTTGATTTAGGCTTCGGTCCAAATTTGATTGCGTCTGGGTCCGGATCCGGACCGCGGTCCGCCTATTGAGTACCCCTGACGTAGAGCCTTATGCTGTTAGCCATTTACAACATAATTAAATATAACATTAAATATACCCACATTATGTGTTAAGACAAGCCCCATATGTTGATGTTTCAAAGTCAAAGTGAAAGTATTCAAAGTAGCTTTATTGTCAATTTCTTCACATGTCAAGACATACAAAGGAATCGATAGGACGTTTCCCACTCTCCCACGGTGAAACATATAAAAGTGCACAGGCACAACAGATAAGACAAGACATTTAAACGTTTAAACCGTTTACAACATTATTAAATATTACGTTAAATAAACCTACATTATGCATTAAGACAAGCCAGCTATGTTGATGTTGAGCCTTATACTGTAAACCGTTTTGTTGTCTGAGCATGCGCGATTATGTTGAGCCTTATGCCGTAAATCGTTTGTGTCTGAGCATGCGCAATGTGAGGGACTATCATCCGCTAAAGCAGGGGTTTTCAACTGGTTTTGTCCCAGGGACCACCATTCTGACCAGAAAGTAATCCGCGGCCCACTGATGTGCCAGTGATTCATAAAAAAAACATTTTACAGTCCCCTACCCTTCTTTTTCATGTTTGTAACCGCCGCCGCTGCCGCCACACCCCTCCCCCCGCACACATATTCTGCCTATAATACTTGTCAGTGTAATTTCTTTGCTGAATATGGGTCTACATCAGTATTTTGGGCAATGCGACTTGGCTATTCAGACATAAATATGTCGACGGGCTCAGGTATATTTATAAAAATAAAAAGTCAATGGTGAACTGATCAACATAGGCTCATGTTGCGGACCCCCTGCAATGCCGTCGCGGACCACCAGGGGGCCACGGACCCCTGGTTGAAAACCCCTGCGCTAAAGGACTACCGTCCGGTAGCCACACCGCTAACAATTGTCTGGCGCCAGGTCTGGGTAGGAGGCCTGTTGTTCTGGGGATATACTATTTCGTTAGATGGTCCGCAAGTTTTTTTTTATGGGCTAAGTGGTCCTTTGTCTGAAAAAGTTTGAGAAACACTGATCTAGAGTACAGTACAGTAATCTAGCAGTGTGGAGCAAGACATCTGCTGGTAACATTATTGTTCAAGGGATGTGAGTGCATGTTGCCATTCACAAAATGCTACAAAGATTCAAATATAAAAAGTTCACAATGGCCTTTTGGGACGTTTTGTTCAACATTGATACAGTATATTAAGCTCCTTGCAAATTGCTGGCGTTCGCTATCGATAGCTCAGCGTGCAAATTTACAGACTGTAACATTAACATTTTTTTTTAACATTAACAAATTTGTTGGAGAGACTATTTATGTACTAGAAGTGTTTATAATACTAGTTGACATGAACCATAACTGTTTGGGGATCTTCTCTCATCTAGATAGTTAGCTAGATAGCATAGTTTGCTAGATAGCTAGCTGCAAGCAGCTTCATTTACTTTAGAGCAGACATGTATTTGTTGATCTTTGATATATTGAGTTGGGAGTGGGGTCTCCCACACTGTTTAATCCACAGTCGGCACCTTTCCCCCTGTGTTTTGGGCTTTGGAAATTTGGAAAAAACGACGTGTCACTCTAATATCTCAGGGTACATTGTGCCAGATGTAAAATGTTATAAGAGAATTCGGTATTTAGCAGCTAAGTTATGCTAGCTCTCGTTACAGCAATTTTTTCATGTCCCCCCCCCCCAGGAATTACTCTCTGAAATGTTACCATGTATTGTCCCCCCCTACAATGAAATGGGATCTCCGCCCCAGGTTATATTAATAATGTTTTCAAAATATACTATTGTTTGCTGAATGCAATATTTCATTGATTTCTCATGAAAATATACAGGAAGCCAAGCTGAAGCATTTGATGTATACAGTGATTGCACAGCAAAAGAAGGAAATATATGCATCAATCACAGATGCCATCAAAGAAGAGATGGTTCCTGGCTACAACGGTAAGTCAGTGGAATTGTGGTTAATTCCAGGAAGACTTAGTTGAAGAGTTATGTGTTATGCAAAATGTAATTTTGGTAATTTAAGCCAAATGTTGCTTGTTTGGCTGCAGAGGCTGTAAAATGTCATGGAGAGGGATCCATGACGAGGAAGAAGACAGTACTGATTGAATACACTGAGTCAATAAAGCATATCATGTTCAACAATGCAAAGAATATGATGCTGACTTTGTTCAGAATTCTGACGGTTTGTTCACTTTTACATCTGAAGTTCGAAAATGAAAATTGAGTTACTCAGGTGAATTGATTACTTTGTAAAATGCAATATGTTTCTGTGACTTGAATCTATATTTCTTTTCTTTGCAAGGCATGTATTGAGGTCATGTTGAGAGAGAAGCTAAAGAAAGCTATGGATCATGCACTGATTGAATCCAACTTCCCGTTTAGCATGGGTAAGTCAGGATCTCAACAGATTCATCATATCCCATATCCATCTGCATGAACAGTAAACTCACATTCCAAAGCCTGACTTGGACACTCTACCCTGGACTTATTGATGCACCTCAATATATATATATTGCTTTTTTTTATTTACTCAGGGATATTTATTTATCAATCTATTAATTGTTATTTATTATTATTTAGCTGTGGCAGTTAGTGTTCACGGCAACTTAAGTTGTTTAGCTGTCTGATGCTGCCTTGTCTGTCTCGTTGTTTTTGTGACAATGACAATAAAGTACTTTGAACTTGAACTTGAATTTTGAACTTACTTGGACACTGGTGTTTTTAAGTCTGATCAAAATGCTTTCTCAGGGTCTGTGACGCTGGGATCATTCTGCTGGCATAAATCACACGAGAAAGACGACTGACTGTGTCCTTCTTTGTTGTAGATGTCAGCACTGAAATTGAAAAGCTGGAGAAGTTATCTGCCCCAACTGATGAATAACAGCTCCAAGAATCTAATGAAGAGTGGGTGTGGAAAACAAGTTTATGTGTAGTCATGCTAAATGCCTATGGTTGGGCAGGCAGTACAGAAATTACATATATAAATCTTCTGTAGATCATCTAGATACAGTGTGTTAAAACTAGTGATGTATGGCCAGGATGGTCCGTCTTTGTCATGAAGGTTTGTGGTTCTACTGTCCCTTAGAACTCTTTAAAACAACATAAACAACACAACATTCGTTACAGTAGGGTTCTGAGTACTCTATGAACATCAGTCTCAGCTGTGTCTAAGTTTGAGCTGGGACAATCCCAAAAGGAATGACAGACGTCATAAGTGTTCTATCATAATCTAAGTACCAAACACAAATGCTATCAGCCAGATTATTTGATCCTAATTAGGCTTGTAGGGTGCTGGAGCCAATTCCAGAGCTCATTGGGTAAAAGGCAGGGAAACAC
>NC_045170.1:24155702-24165846 GCF_900700415.2 Clupea harengus | reverse complement strand
TGACAATGTGGACATGGTAAGTGTCATTATTAAGAAGGTGTCCTTGTGTTGTCTGTAAATTAGTCTTATCTTGAGGAGAAACTCAGATTGTTCTGTGGTATGTGTTGCAGATTACAGACAAACTGAACCTGTACAGTGAGCTGAGTAAGAAGCTGGATGATGAACTGGAATGTTTAAGTTATTTAAAGTCATGTTACAATGAACTGGAGAACTGCCTCTCAGATGGAGTTAACAAGTCAGTGAGGGAATGTGCTGAAATAACCAAGAAAAACGTGGATGCACCAGTAAGCACTAATACTTACCAAAGTTATTTTATGGTATTATACTGTATGTAAAATTGTTACAGATCTACCATGCTTTAATCCACATACATTTAATAAATGAAACATTCAATATAATGTCCTTAGCCAGAAGGAGCTGGACGTGGATACCATCAGACTCTATCAGCCTTGTGCAGAAATAAAGATTACTTCAGGTCAAGTAATGGAGAAACAACAGACCTGAACAAGAAATTGGCTGAGATTATGTATGAAAGCATCAATGAAAAGTTTAATGCCTTGTTCCCGTAAGTATTGTTACAGTAGTCTGAAAAGTGTGATTCATCCAGAGCCTCCCTGTGTGACGTGTCCAATGTAATGTGTGCAGAAATGAAGGGGAAACTAGACTGTCAGAGATGGTCAACCAATTCAGTATCTGCTCGATCAGTGTCACTGAGGGCTACAACAACCCTGCAGCAATGACTCACATTCTGAGGTTCCTAAAAGCTGAGGTAAGTGAGAGTGTTTGCACCGCTCTATCTCTATCTTTTGGGTAAATATATCACCAAATACTGAAGTAAAAAAGAAAAACTGGCCACAATATGCTATAAGTACAATAAAAATATCAGTACCACGTCTAATGGCTATGGGGAAAAAAACACACTTCATGAACAATGAACAATGAACATTCCATGAATCCATTTAACTTCAGTGAGGTTGCCAAGTATGTTCAGTGTTGCTCCTCTCTAAGGCCTTATTGCTTAATTTGGAAACTTCTGTTGGCCTTCTCGTACTTTTTTATTGGTACTCTCTAGGACTTGCACCATTGCACAAACCTTCACTTTGACTCCAAGACAAGGATTGCATGACGATCCATTATGATGTAATTTGGCTAGAATGTATCAACAAAGTGTACTGAAAGTGTAAAACTAAACTTCATAAAATGATGTGATGCAAGATAGTAAGGGAAAAAAAGGGAGGAAAATGGAAATCCACGCCTCTTAAAACTGTTACATGTACAGCTCTATGCATGAACATGAAAGGGAGGCCATGCTGATTTAGATAATAATAAAAAGTAAATTTATGAAATGATAAAGATTATTTAAAAAAAATAAAGAATGCAAAAGTGTGGTGCATATCAGTTCCAAAATATCATGCAAAGTCAGTCTAGGGGTATAACAAAACAAAAGACAACGGAGAACCAAAATCCAAACGCCGGGAGGACCAGAGCAGCCTCGACTGCCGGCTGGTCAGGGCTTTTGTAGCCCAGCCAATCAAGTAACACACCTGTCCCCAATCACCTGCTGCAGAGACAGAGAGAGATTGAGAAAACAAGGGAGAGAGAACAGGCATGCCAACATCACAGGGTCAAGGTCGTAACAAAACACTGACACTTTTCACAGTCTCACAACCACTTGTTTTTGAGGCTCTGAATGGAAGCGTTTCTCTTTTTAACTGGAATTTGCTGTTACTTTAGTAATGCTGATTAATAGTTATATTAATAATGTTTTCAAAATATATTATTGTTTGCTGAATGCATTATTTCATTGATTTCTCATGAAAATATACAGGAAGCCAAGCTGAAGCATTTGATATATAGAGTGATTGCGCAGCAAAAGAAGGAAATATATGCTTCAATCACAGATACCATCAAAGAAGAGATGGTTCCTGGCTACAACAGTAAGTCAGTGGAATCGTGATTAATTCAAGGAAGACTTAGTTGAAGAGTTATGTGTAATGCGAAATGTAATTTCGGTAATTTGAACCAAATGTTGCTTGTTTGGCTGCAGGGGCTGTAAGATGTATTGGAAAGGCATCCATGAAGAGGAAGCAGACAGTACTGATGGAATACACTGAGTCACTGAAGCATATCATGTTCAACAATGCAAAGAATATGATGCTGACTTTGTTCAGAAAACTGATGGTTTGTTCACTTTTACATATGAAGTTCAAAAATGAAAATTCTTTAGGGAAAATCAGTTACTCAGGTGAATTGATTACTTTGAAAATATTCAAACAAAATGTTTCTGTGTTTTTTTTCTTTGCAAGAAATGGATTGAGGACCGGTTGAGAGTGAAGCTACAGAAAGCTATGGATCACACACTGCTGATTGAATCCATCTTCCCGTTTATTATGGGTAAGTCAGGAGACCTTCATCATATCCCATATCCATCTGCTTGAACAGTAAACTCACATTCCAAAGCCTTACATGGACACTGATGTTTTTAAGTCTGATCAAAATGCTTTCTCAGGGGTCTGTGGGGCTGGGATCATTCTGCTGGCATAAATCACATGAGAAAGACGACTGACTGTGTGCTTCTTTGTTGTAGATGTCAGCACTGAAATTGAAAAGCTGGAGAAGTTATCTGCCCCAACTGATGAATAACAGCTCCAAGAATCTAATGAAGAATGGGTGTGGAAAACAGGTTTTTATTGTAGTCATTGTTACACCCCCTGGTGGCTCGGAGTAGGACTCAACATAAGGGCAACAGATTTGGGCAAGTGAGGGTGCAGTCACACAAAAGCCAGGACACGAAAGTGACAAGAAAGTATTTATTTACAAAAAGCAACACAGGGATCAACAAGGACTGTCAGAGGCACCAAAGAAAAGAACATAACAAAACCCACCCCCCATGGACAGGTGCTTGCACCCAAAAGTACAGTGGGTGGTGCTCACTCTAACCTAGGGTATTAACAACAAGTAAACCTACGTGCATGTAATATGTAAACCCCGGAGTATCTTACCTATCCTTATTGACCCTGTGCGCACAACAAAAAGAAGTAACAAAGACAAAGACAAAACAAAAGTAGGCTGCTAATAACTAAAGTAATAAAGTTTAACAAATGTGTAATAACTAAAGACAACTCCATAACCATCAATAAACCAGCAACAAACCAAGCAATAGCAAACACAAGCAAACACAAGCCAACAGAGCTCAACCAGAGCTCTGCCACAGCTCAACCCAAAAGCAACAACAAACTCTTAACAAACACAGGACTATTTGAAGGGAAATGGTTGATGGGAGATCTGGAACAGGTGTGGTGATTTGATGATTGGAACCAGGTGTGCACATCTGTGAAGTAGGAGAATGAAAATAGGAGGGGGAGACAAAACAATAACACAAACCAACAACACAAAACAGAACACAATACATGTAGGCCTAAAACATGTACACATACAAGACATACAGAACACTGTACGTAACAGTCATGCTCTATGAACATCAGTCTCAGCTGTGTTTAAGCTTGAGCTGGGACAATCCCAAAAGGAATGACAGACCTTGTCATAAGTGTTCTATCATAATGTAAGTACCAAACACAAATACGATCAGCCAGATTATTTGATCCTAATTAGGCCTGTAGGGTAGCCTGACGATGTCATACTCATAATTCTAGTCAGAATATGAGTCTGATACCGCTCCATTGGGCTGTGATTATGGGGCGTGTTTCTACCGAACCAGGAAAAAAAAATGCCTCTTCGCTCAATTGGATATACCTAGAACCAATCAGAGCAACGTAGTATGACCATAACGTAGACCATCGGGGCCAGCTGATACATTACACTTTTACCGGATCCCGTAGGAAGGAAGGCAAAAACATCTTTTTGATTGACAAATGCATTGATCGCGTTTCTCTGTTCCTCTTTCAAAATGAATTCACTGTCAATGTCTAAATGGACTCGAATCTATACATTTCAGCTCTCCAGCGGCAGCCATGTTTGTTGAAAACGAATTCAACCTGTGTGTTGGTGACGTGGTTGATTACGTTACGGTTGATCATCTGTCCATCATCGTATAAAGCCCGCCCTGACAATTTGATTGGTCCGAACAATTTTAGATTTTTGATAATTTCTCCCCAACGGAGCAGTGCCAGACCGAACTTCCAGACCTCAAATGTTGTGGGCAGGGCTAAGTTCAGATGGTATCCAGGCTACCTGTAGGGTGCTGGAGCCATTTCCAGTGCTAATTGGGTAAAAGGCAGGGAAACACATTGGACAGGTCGCCAGTCCATCGCAGGGCAGACACACAAACACATTCACACCTAGGGGCAATTAACTCTCTCCAGTTCACCTGACTTACGTGTCTTTGGACTGTGGGGAGAGACACGTAAGATCCATGATTTTATTTGAATGATTCATATAATTGTTTGGGACTTAGGGTAGTAGGCTTAATGTTTATGTTTAGGGTAGTAGGCTAAATGTTTTTAGGTTTTAAGAATGTTAGATATAGGATGTTAGATTTAGAAAACAGGCCCTGGGCCTCGTAAAGCGCCTTGAGACAATTTGACTGTTTTAGCGCTATATAAATAAAATAAAATTGAAGTAAATTGAAAACATGACCCAGTTTCATGTAAATGTAGATCCCGTATATAGTGTTTCCTTCATTACAAGTTCAGAATGAAGAGGCTGAAAAGTTGACCTTTGTAGCTGATTATTACTCACTTTGGAATTACCCAATTAAAATTCAGACATGCCATTTTAGTCAATCTCTTTAATGTAACTTCTGTCTATGTACCTTCGGCCTATTCAATGAAATACATATTTTATACATTTAATTCTATTTTTCACCTCTCATTTTATGCTTTATTTAACATTTCTGTACTCAAACTTTTTTTATTTTCCTTTCTCTGTCTCTCTCTCTCTCTCTCTCTCTCTCTCTCTTTTCCTGTTCTCTGTGGGGGGATAGGCTGCTACTGACTCCATCATGTAGTCATGTATGTCTGAGAACATATGATACAGTAGGCTAATGTGCCTCAATGTGAGGATGTCCCTGGGATTTTACTTCAATTACATTATTTTGTTAGTTACTTGATGGACCTTTATGGATTTCTCAAACTGCTAAATGTGTGTTTTCAGTCTTTTTTATATTCTCTGCAGGGGTTAAAGTATTCCGGCACCTTTCACTTTCAAGTTTATGAAATGTTTATTATAACATTATTAGCCAATCAGAAGTAGATTGGGGCGGGTCTTGGGAAAATATACTTCAACCACCAACTTTTCTCTATCGCTCTGCCTATGCTGCGTAGATGCCAGAGTAGAGAGACATCACACCGAGGGAGAGTAGGATGGAGAGTAAGTTCATGAATCCTGGGGAAGATGCCCTCCTAGTTGATAAAGGATTGAAAAATGAATGGCGCTGGTCATGGATAGAAGAGATAGGGAAGGACAGTAAGCCTTTTGGTAGCTGGTGTAAGAAGTTAAGAGAAGCAGGGGCTTGCTTCTGCACTTTGTGGTCGAGAAAGCTACTATATGCAACTAGCGGGGAAAAAGTGCTTCACGTCATGAGTTAGACCCCGCTCATAGAGCAGCTGGTTGCGCTCTCCAACACACAACGCTGTTGCCGGGAGCAACAACCACAGCTGATGTACCGGCATCAATAACTGACCGTGGGTGTGCACGTTCATCGCAGAGCACGATCTGTTTTTTAGGCTCGCCGAACCCCTGGTGAATTTATGCCAAAAAATGTTGTTTCCCATGAGTCTTTACATGAGGAAACGTACACACACACACACACACACACACACACACACACACACACACACACACACACACACTCACACATATACAGAGATACACACAAAAACGCTCTCTCTCTCTCTCTCTCTCTCTCTCTCTCTCTCTCTCTCTCTCCCTCTCCCTCTCACAGACACACACACACTCACACTCACACATATGCAGAGATACACACAAGAACTCTATCTCACACACACACACACTCACACATACAGTTAACAGTATGCAGAAAACTAAAAAAATGACATATTTGATTTTCACATCCCTTAGCCTGAAGGATAAAGATCTCCAAATCACATCCCCAATGTAAATATAATTTCTCACAGGTCAGATGAAAATGAATAAAGGAACTGGAGGGGACAGACATGCACCCACGGCACAGAATGAAGGTAGAAGTTATCAGTGAAGATATTAAGATATTACAAAATGAGTTAACCCTCCTATTATGTTTGGGGTCAATTTGACCCTATTCAATGTTTAACGTCTCTAAATAAATGATTGACATATTTTTTTTTGCTTCATATTTAATGACTTTTCCTAATTTAATGGGGACAACTGGGTAAACACAAAATTAACGTGATGATATGTTTTCAATGTCCTGTACACGTGCTTTACGCATAGGTGTTGCTGTTTTAATTGTATAATAAAATATATAAGAAATACCAACTTTTTTCATCACATTGTTACTATTCTTGATAACAGAAATTGCTTTTTATTCCAAATGATTCCTATAGATAACAACAATATGTACTTATAAATAATATGAAGCCATAAAAACACCAGAAGGATATCTCAAATTGACCCAAAGCGTAATAGATGTGGGTAAAATTTGAACATAATAGGGTTTAGGAGAGTGAGTTTGAGTTTTTTATATATTCTTTCTGTAAGACACGTGTGGTATTTGTGGAAACACAAACCCGCCAGGAGAGGACGACATTGTGCCGTAGGTATTCTGTCCCCCGTGTGAGGAGTGGTTGCACTGCACATGTGAGCAGTGGGAGGAATCAGAAGATGAAATGTGATCGGGGAATCCCTGCTTGCATCATGTCCAGACTCGCTAATAAATGTTGAGGGGTGTGTGTTGTTGTTTTTGGTTTGTTTTTGTCTGAAATCATCTGTATTGTCTTTGTTATCTTTAATTATCTAGTATCTTGCAATTATTGTAAACCGCTGTAAATAGACACTTAATGGCATTATACACAGATACTCTAATAAATGACATAAAACATTTCATACAACTACATTATGTCTGTCAACATTTTATAGGATTACACGTACTCTACATTGCACATACTCAAACGCTTAAAAACATTGATATAGGCAGAAAGCGCGGGCAGTATTTAAAACGAAAATGTGTCATTCTTTTATTTGTATTCTTTGGTTATGTTAGCGTAAATCTCCGATGTCACATTAGATAAAACTATGCAGAGTCATATTTGTGTAAAATCTTGTAATATTAGGCTACTCTACCTTGACAGCCGACGTGCGTTTTTGGATTCTGGCTTTTCCATATATCTGCTTGTCAACAAATAGCCTACACGTGTACCACTGTTCCATTAGCTGGACGCGCTATTTGAGCTGCATTCTTTTGCATGAAAGGTGCTATATAAATAAAGTTTTATTATTATTATTATTATTATTTGTATTTACGGCAGCGGTATAAAAGTGAGCTACACTCCGCAACATTTTGCTTGACAACAGTTGCTAGTAAAGAATGCCTTGTGGATTTCAGCGTTACATTCGTTTGACCCGTCTGTCTTATGACGTTTTAGGACTATATCAACTCTGAGCCCTCATAAGAACTGTTCATTCAATGCTCTGTCTCTGAAGGGAGCGCCACGTTTACACCTGTCTGTGAGACATTTGGGTAACGCACGTTGGATGTGAATAAACCCAGCAAGGAGAAACCGGTAGAGTGGGGAAATTTTTCTCTGGTTGGAGCAACTCTTTCCCGGGTGAGTAGCTCAGCAGACTGGGTGACTCGTCGGCACTCTGGACCACTTTAAAAGCATTGTGGGCTGTGAATATCCATTTCTGACTAAAAACAGTCACAGTAGGGCTACAGTGTAAATGGGGTTCTTATTTGTTCGGGTCATTTCCTGCAGGATCTACAGTTTGTTAGTTGAATTTTCCTTCATCAATACTCTTAATCAAAGTCTACTGGATGTCCAGAGTCCAGATTCAAATCCTAGGGTGACCATTTATTTTTTTTGGCCCCTAAAGTTGGAACAGCCTTCCCCTCAATATTCCTCTCTGTGTCTTATCTGAGTTCTTTCAAATCCCTTTTAAAAACACATTTTCATTACTCGCCTTTCCAGACCTCTGTTTGTTAATTAATTATTAATTAATGAATCTAATGACTGTATTTGTTTTAGTTACATTTAAGTTATATATCCTTTCATTCCAACATATATTGCTTTATATTGTATTCTATTTATTATAGGTTTATTATAGGTTGTAAGTATGTTCTATATTTTTATTTGATTAATAATAATAATAATAATAACAAAAATATTCATCTACATACAGTATTCCATGCTGAGGTTTGTAACACATTGTACTTACAAACCCTTACCCTTGTTGAAGTGAATGTAAAGTACCAGTGTCCTATTACTTATAATTGTATGGAATAATGTAGTTAAACTGTTCAAAATATTGGCAAAATATTATTTTTCAGTCTATAATTCTGAGCCACTGTAACTTCAGAGCACTATCCAACCCATCATACTGAGAGTCATGTGGATACAGAACATTAGAAAGGTAGATATTGTGGAGACAAAAAACTAATGGACATTAAATAATATTTAAAATTGTTAATTTGTTGAGTGAGCAGTCAAACATGGTTATTTAAAAATCTATTTGAACTGTACTGTCTGAAGATTTCAGGACCTGAAACAATCTTCTACTAAATGCAGTATCATTAGATGTTACTGAATGTAATGAGTGCATGTTAACAGTGCTATGGATACAAGTCTAAGAGTTATAAATGTCTAAGAAAAAAACTGTTGCCTTATATAAGAAATAATTGTGGTGTTAATATGAACGTTATTTGAAATACATCACAAATACATGTATTATCACAAAGAAAGTGTAAACAAAGTGTTAACACAATAAAATACTTCCATACTTTTGTGCATCTATGGCTTGTCAGAGCAGAGTTGCAAATGGGTGGTTTTGTGGTAAATTACCATAGAGTTTCCACGGTAATTTGGAAATGACAATTTGGGGAATTTATTGCGCACTGCCACCTGGTAGCCATTTCAAGATGCAGCACCTTCAGTTTATTTGTGCTTGCGCTTGAGCAAATGTCAGAGACTTTACCAGAGGAGGAAAAGGTCAAGGTAAGTATGTAACTAGGTACAATATGTTATAGAGATAGATAGGCTTGTATATCAGGCATATCATGACAAAAACAGCCCAGTGTCACACATGCTTTAAGATACAGCTGCCTGAGAAAAGGAAGTCTAAATACCATTACATATCATTTTCCTAATTTTATTTCATTAATGTAAAATCTTCTGTAGAAGGTGCAAGAAATAGGCATTCAGTTAATGTAGAAAGATGATAAAATTTTAGCAAACTTGCGTTCTCTGATCTACTGATGCTTTATGCATTTTTATGCGAATTTTTCTAAATTGGCTACACCATATTAATTGATTAATTGTTTTAAAGAAAAAGAAGTGTATATTGAGGATGTTTAACCAATATATACTGTATATACTGTATATATATATATTTTCAACTGGGCTGATTTTTTAAAGTTATTAATATAATTCAAGTTATGTTTGAAATTCAGGCAAATCTTTTTTCTTTTTTTTTTTTAGAAACATGCTCCCTACTTTTGGGTGTTTTATAATAGAACCTACAAAGAGAAATTTAATTTTTTTTTTTTTTTTTTGGGAAATTTCCCAAAATTTCCCCAAATTACCATAAATTCCTGAAATTGAACATTTTCCCACAAAATTCCTACACTTTCGCAACCTTGTTCACTTTAGTATCCAGCAACGAAATTGTTCCAGAACAGGAACCACTAGGAAAATCCCTTACTGATGCAGCAGAAACATCTGTCAACCATGTTTTGGTGTTTCAAATGTGAGCTTATCTCTTATGTCCCTGATGATGTCACATCACTTGTCTCTATGTTGGTCTCTTTGTTTTCTCCTAGTCTATAAACTGAACCAAGCTTATTTGTCTGGTCCATGCTGGCGCTTCTCGTCCACACAGATCTGTGTTCATCTTCTGCCATTTTATTTGTGCTGGTCTGGTGTGCAATAGCCTCTTTTGTCTGTGCTGGTCTGGTGTGGTCTCTGTGGACTGTGCTGATCTGTGGGAGTTTATGGTCCAGAGTGGTCTGTGGAGGGCCGTTGCCTGTGGT